>NC_045447.1:78041221-78341221 GCF_002776525.5 Piliocolobus tephrosceles | reverse complement strand
ACTTGGAGAATGATGCAGGGATTGCTCTGTGGTTGGAGATCCTTAGGATTCCAAACAGCCAACATGTGGCCATTCAAAATTAGTTAAGTTGGGCTACTTTCTTCTTACCCTGAAAATGACAGATTCCTCCTCTTGCCAGTACTTTGCCAGGGATGAAAGCAGGCCTCAGCTTGTTCTCTCCTGAAAGGGTTTGTCACTTTCTCAAATTTATTTGTGTGTGTGTGTGTGTGCATGTGTGTGAGAGAGAGAAAGAGAGAGAGAGAAAGAGAGAGAGAGAGAGAGAGACTGGCTCTCCTACTAGCTCAAAAAAATCAAAAATCTATGATTTTGTTGTTTACTCTCATTTTTAAGGCAGGTGTGAAAGTTCCTTGCAACTTTCTACACATGTTGAATCAGAACTTTACCTCTACTTTTAAGACATGTTGAATTCTGAATGCATCCTTCCTCCTGGAACCCAAGGTTCCTGGCCAAACTGGTCAACTCATGTGAGCCCATTTGGTAGCCCTGGTAGCACATATCAGGCATTTTGCTGAAAGATGTCTCAGCCAAGCTATGAGTTTGGACATCCCAGCCTACTCTGAACCTCTCAATGGAATTCCCACATCTCACTTAATACTACTCTCAGTTATCCAAGACTAACTGCCTATTTAATTGACTAAACCTCCCATTTATGTCTTTACTTCAACTTTCCAATTCAACAAACATCATCTTTTGAACCTCAAATCTGGTTCCTGATTCTCCTCCTAGCCGGCCTGTTTCTCATCATCCTCAGTGGTCATGCCTCTCAACTGAACCTAACTTTGCTCCTTCCCAGCTCACTAATAGGTGGTGCTATGATTTAATATCTGTCCCCATGTTGAAACTTAATCCCCAGTGTGGCAGTATTAAGAGGTAGAGCCTTAAGAGGTGACTGGGTCATGACAGCTCTGCCCTCATGAATGATGGGTTAATGTATTAATGGGTGATTATGAGAGTGGAACTTCTGGATTTATGAAAAAAGAAAGACCTGAGTTAGTTCGTTCAGACCCCTTGCCAGGTGATATCCTGTGTGCCTCAGAACTCTTTAGGGAGTCCCCACCAACAAGAAGGCCTTCACTGGATGCAGCCTCTCAACCTTGAATTCCTCAGCTTCCACAACTGTAAGACAGAAGTTCCTTTTCTTGTTAAATTACCTAGTTTTGGGGGTTATTTTAATAAGCAACAGAAGAATGGACTAAGACATGTGACATATTAATTTATTATTCTCTGTAGGTCATGCAGCCTCTGCCCAGGAATCAAAATTCTCAATTCTGCTCACAGGTACCATTTGAATGTGCCACATCTCCCACTTGCCCATGGATTTTCTAGACTAAGAACCTACCTGCTAGTTCCTACTTTCTGGCCTATCTCTTGCACGCTTCCAATACCCCGTTCTTCTGGTTCAGTTACACTTACACATCCTCTGCCCATTCTTCTTGTTCAGTTACACTTGCACATGCTTTGCCTCATAACGGCTGCTGATCAATTGTTAGCATTACATCACAACATAAGAAGAGAATAAAAAGGAGGAGGACTTTCCATTCTAGATTTGGAACCTCATGTAAATAGCCATAGAATGGTTCAATTGGACACTTATAAAGACTGAACTACAAAGGATATATATTAACAAGTTTAGTGTAAAAATGAGATGTTGATACTTTTTTAGAGTCTCGGGTATACATGAAAGTTCAGCAAGATACTTGAATTATCAAAAGCTTCATGATGGCCAACAACATGACGTCCTGAAATGCTTCTAAAGAAAAAAAGCAGCATGATATCCTTTCTGCAAGCTTGTACTGCACATAGTCCATGAAGAATTATGCTAGAATGTCACAAGTGAGAAATAAGAACTGTCAATACACATATTACTCTGCTCCTCCTGGTTTATCAGTGTTCAGGGTGTCCTCAGACAGCTTCCTCTGCCTAGGAGATCTGAGCTTCTTTAAGTCACGTGGCAAAAGGGAGCATGAAAAATGGGGAAGGTGGCAGGACTCCTCATCCTCCTTGTCCTCACTTCATTTACCCAAGGTTTCAGGCTGTCCCAGCATCTTTTCTGGACAGAATTTCATTACCACAATATGAAGATTGAATTACTTCCTTGCCAATCACACGAAGTACATAGGTTGTGAAAGTTAATGTCTGCAAAGGACTGTGCATTCTTTGATGCAAAGGAGCTCAACAAATGCAGAATCATATTAAAATGATACATTACCCCTGTGCCTTAGTGACTAATTCAGGAGAGAAAGGCATTTCATAATGAAAATCTTCATGACGTTGTATAAGGTGTTCCCTGAGGACTGACTGCCAATATTGACAATACTGGTAGAATTGGGAGAGAGAAGGAAGGAAAGGAAAGAAAGGGTTCTAAACTTGTTTTGCTTCTGTGCCAGTTTCGGCTACATATAAGGCCTAGCTTTAATCATACAAAATATCCAAGGCAGAGATAGAATGAATACTGGTTTAGGATTACAAGACTGAGGGACTAGTGTCAACCATATCACATATTTGCTGTTTGATCTAGGTTAAGGCACTTACTTTCTCTAAGCCTCAGTTTCATACCTATAAAATTGGGGTTATAACTCTTCTGCCTACCCCATCATTGCTGTGAAGATGAAATAGCATATGTAAGAATGTGAAGTACACAGGAAGTGCTGTATGCAAATGATACAAATTCTTATTGCTGTTATATGGACCAAACACTTGGAATAAACTCTCTTGACTCTTTATCTCACCAGACTAATAGATGGCAAACTGGGTTCCATTTCTACAAAAAAACAATGCACAAAGAAAAATGTATATCTGAGTCAACACCACCTTATGTCTGCCTAGGGATTTGATTTGCACATTTCACAATATTCCAGAAGCAAAATGTATGAGATGTGTCCTTTCTTACCTATTACTCATATATATTTTTATTCCTCACTTAAGTGAAATTTAACTTTTATAAAACATGTGATATGATGGATAACTCAATATAGAAGAGACTTTTATGCGCATGTAACAAACTATACTGGAAAAGGGATGATATGCTTGGCCTGCCGGTTCAGGAAAGCATAACATGATTGAAACCACATCCTACCACCGAGAGTGGCTTACCCCAGGAATGAATGATGATTAAACATCTGAAAAATCTATTCATGTAATTTGGCAAATTAAAAGAATAAGAAAACCAACCAGGTGATTGTCTCAATAGAGCTTTTAAAAGCCCTTGGTAAGAGCCATGCAAGTTCATGATTTAAAAAAACAAAAATGGTGTTGTATTAAAAGCATATTCACTAAAATTAGAAGTACTGCATATTTGCTATTAACTCACTACTAGAACTCAATAACGTATAAAAGGTCTTGAAGGCCAGGTGCGGTGGCTCAAGCCTGTAATCCCAGCACTTTGGGAGGCCGAGATGGGCGGATCACGAGGTCAGGAGATCGAGACCATCCTGGCTAACACGGTGAAACCCCGTCTCTACTAAAAATACAAAAAATTAGCCGGGTAAGGTGGCGGGCGCCTGTAGTCCCAGCTACTCGGGAGGCTGAGGCAGGAGAATGGCGTGAACCCGGGAGGCGGAGGTTGCAGTGAGCTGAGATCCGGCCACTGCACTCCAGCCCGGGTGACTCCGTCTCAAAAAAAAAAAGAGTCTTGAATAAGACAAACAAGAAAATGAATGAGACATAAATATAAGAAAGGATTACCTAGAACATCTTAGAAAATAAATTGAGAAAAATTAAAGCAAACGAGAGTTCAGTAGGTTGGTCAGACACAAAATCATCATAGAAAAATAACTCCTTCACACTACCAACTAATTAAAAAGTGAAGGTATAATGGGATCTCATCTCATTCAGTGTACGTGTGTGAGTTCCCAATATTCAATAATACACCTACTGAAAAAAGTGAGATACATAAGTAAAGAAGAACAAATTGCAAAATTTCCTGTTTAGTGAAACAGAAAAGGTCCTGTTCCAGATGTCAAATATATTTTAAAGACCTTTTTTTCAACTCTGAAATGTAGAAACTCAATAGTTGACAACTACACCACTGAAACAGAGGAAAGAATCAAGTTATAGAATAAGGCAACATTAAAATATAGTTTATGCTAAAGGTATCATATTATCTCAATAGGAAAATGATAGACCTTGTTTAATTATGCTGAGAAAACCTATTTACTGAGGAAAAAATCTAGATTCATACCTTGTATTATACAGTACATAAAAATAAATTCTACAAGGAATAAAGAGAGATGAAGAAAAGTTACAAAAATATTAGAAAACACAGATTTTTTTTAAATAGTAGGCTAAAGAAAACCTTCTTAAATAAGATAAAAATACATAAATCATAGAAGTTATTGATAGCTATGACTACCAAAAGTTTAAAGCTTTTATACAAGAAAGCACAGAAATGATACTTACATAAAATGCATGCATCAGTTCAAGGTTTTCATTGATTGTCTTATTTTCTATGGGGTTCTGAAATTTTCATTTCAGAAAATATAGCTACTGGATTTATAATAATGGTTATGCAAGATTCACATCCCAAGGCCAAGGCAGGCGGATCACTTGTGGTCAGGAGCTTGAGACCAGCCTGGCCAACATGGTGAAAAGTTGTCTCTAGTAAAAATACAAAACAAAAATCAAACAAAAAAAAAATGCCTGGTGTGGTGGCGCACGCCTGTAATCCCAGTTACTTGGAAGGCTGAGGCAGGAGAATCACTTGAAGCTGGGAGGTGGAGGTTGAAATGAGCTGAGACTGTGCCAGTCAGAGAGGAAACTACTTAAATCCTATTTCATTTCCATTTTCTCATATAGGGAAGTAGGCTTCAAACTGAAATTGAGGACTAATTCAGAAGGAAAAAAATAGCAAGAGCGCACGTTACCTAGGTCCCAATGTCCTGATACAGATGGGTCCTGAATCCCCAGGGAGCTGTAAGTATTTGTAGATGTGATTGGAGCACCACCATTCATCCTCTGGGGGCAGGGCAAAGAGGTTTGAAGATTAAAGCTGGCACTGTTACTAATTTTTTAGAGAAGGGAAAATGTTGGATTCTAGAAACTACAAAAGGTCAATGACTTTAGTCCCATTCCCAGTCAAGAGTATAAAGCTGGCTATTTTTTCTTCTGTAGGCCTAGATTTCTGATTTTTCCCAGAACCCTCCCATTCTGTAGAGTTTACAAACCAGCCCTTCCTAGGGGCAAAAACACCTCTGGGACCCCCTCCTCAGGCTTTCCCTAATTCACAGCCACCCTCCACAGAGTTCTGCTGTGCTAGCAACACAGCCCAAGGCAGAAAAAGGAGCATTCGAGAATGTGAACAAAGGATGATTCAAGAGCAAGAGGAATGAGTTATTTTTTAAGTACTACAGTATTTGTTTTATTTTCACACACTGTATAAAGCCCTTTGCTTTTTATTTTACCTCTTTTTAGCCTTCTCATACTAATGCTGTAAAACAGCCAAAGTGAGAAATTTTCTGTCATTACTCAAACTTTAATATCAAATTTGCTTGTTTTATACAAAGTCCCAACTCTTCTGCCTTAATGTATTAAGTAACACAAATGTCATGTTTTACCAATTAGCTAACCGGCTTATGAAAACAGAACTCTATGTATTAACTGTGTAAGTTTCCTTTGGGCCAGAAAAAAAATTAAGTAGCAAGTTCCAAATGTTTCTAAATCCACAAAGCAGTGTGATATTAATTAACTAAACTGACAAGCATAGAATGTTCCAGGTGACGAGGTCTAAGATGCCAGTGTTTGGCTACACTTTTATGGATGTATAGATGACATCCATAAAAATTACATGGTTAAAGCATACAGTATATTTTAGCCCTGAGATTATATCACGTAGTTCTAACTTTAATTAGAAAGGACAAAGGAAATACGGGCTAAGAAGACTGTAATTTTAAATATAAGATTAAAACAAGGATAGGAAAATACATTTTTGGCACATAAAAAATATGAGACTTCCTGGTGAAAAGGTGGTATAACCATACATATATCGCTCTGCCTCCTTCCAACATCTCATTAAAATGACCCAAAGAATATTAAAAAAAAAAAAAAAAAAAAAAGGTTCATTAAATCTTTTAATGAATTTGTAAGGAAAAAAAAAATCACATACCAGAAATTTCAAGGCATTTCTTTTTTTTTTTTTTTGAGACAGAGTCTTGTTCTGTGCCCTAAGCTGGAGTGCAGTGACAGGATCTCAGCTCACTGCAAGCTCCGCCTCCCAGGTTCATGCCATTCTCCTGCCTCAGCCTCCTGAGTAGCTGGGACTACAGGCGCCCGCCACCACGCCCGGCTAGTTTTTTGTATTTTTTTTTTTTTTTTTTTGTATTTTTTAGTAGAGATGGGGTTTCACAGTGTTAACCAGGATGATCTCGATCTCCTGACTTCGTGATCCGCCCGCCTCGGCCTCCCAAAGTGCTGGAATTACAGGCTTGAGCCACCACGCCCGGCCGGTATTTCTATTTAATAAAAGAGCAAACAGTACTTGTTTGTAGGCAGGGCTAACCCTATCCGCAACACCCCGGTACAGAAGTAAAAGAGACTCCAGCAGATCATTAACACTCATTGCTGGGGGGCAGATGGGAGCCTATCTGAACCTCACTAGGGTTTCCAGAAGCATCCAGGCAGGGAGGCACCCTGGGTGGGAAATCCTCTGGAGTGCATATTCCTGTCTTTGATGCTGATAGGTACACCCTCTGTAGAGCACATGCATTTTTCCAGCCACTTCCTGGTTATGAAACAAGAGTATAAAAGCAACTTACCAGCCCAGAGGTGAAACTCCCTACCACTGCTGCTGCAAACTCCACTTCTCTCCCTACTACTCTAGGCTGCTGGATTTCTGACTGGGTAATGTAAAACTGCACTAAAACTCCTCCTCCTTTCATCTGAGCCTTAGAGAACCCATCTGTGTCAGCTGTCAAATTATTGACTGTCAATTTCAATTCCACCCTTCTTTGTCCTGCTCTGCCATACTACAGCTGGACCCTGTAACATTTATCCTTTGCCAGCTGGAGAAACATTAGGCTTTGCCAATAAAGGAAGCTAGAGGGACACTGCAAGGTGAAGTGGAAGAAGGGATTCTCATCCTTGTTCTAATATGCTTTTCTGCTTGTTTTCATTGCACTGCAGCAGCAGCATGTGGGACGCCCAGTGGTACTTACTCTGCAGCAAGTTTCTCCAGTACCCCAGTGGGCATCTTTCTGTGGATCAGCCCCAGCCCACTGACACCCAGGCAGGGAGCTTCTTGTTCAACAGCCCTGGCCCACCAGCAACTCACAAACCCGTCCACCACACAGTGACATGCAGCCAGACCCTCCCCAATGGGATCTAATTCTCAACATTGTTTGAACAGGAAGTTATCCTTCTTCCAAATTCCTAGTTCCTTCCTTACACAGTCCCCTTCTGCCCTGGAGAAAAAAACTGCTCCCTACATTTGCCATTCATGTAGACTTAGAATCTTCTTTTATTTTTTGTAATACTTAACACCTTTGACTGGCTAATACTTTATATTAAAATTCTTTATATCAAAGTATAATATAAAGTATCATAATACTTTAAAGAATCACTTTATATTAAAATTCTTTAATATAAAGTATTATATTCCTTATAATTCTTAATAATACTTTATTTTAAAATTATTCTCTCCAAATGACTGGTGAAGTTTGTCTCCTGATTGGAACCTGACTGATACACTGTCTTAACACTTAATTTTGCATAAGCAGAGAAGCTCCTTTATAGGAGTGAACAAGGAGAGAAAGAGTACAGAACATAGAAAAAGATGCTGTAGGTCAAAAGAATGCAACAGCCATGAAGAATCATTGTAAAAACATCCCTACGAAATAATTCTACTGCAAAAAAAGGAGAATATTTTTTAGAATTTCCAATTTATCTCCTCAAATTCAACAAGATTCAAACAGGCACTTTATGTATGAAACTAGAGCAAACACTCACAAAGGGGGAACTCCCAAAGACAGTATAGAGATGAAAAACAGATTTGCCAAATTTAAAACACGATAAAGACATGAATTGCAGATTAGATTATAAGAGAGAAAACAAATTAATAATATCTCATTTCAAGAAAAAAACCATAAACATTAAAGCAAGAAAAAAATATGGTTACCAGCAAAGAATAGATTGAGCCCAGACTTCTCCTCCATAACAATAATAGTTAGAAATAGAAATGAGGCAATAACCACTGACCTGTAAAATAAAAAGATTATGATGCAATTATTCAATATCCAGTACTGCCATCATTCTTGGGTAAAGATAATAGAAAAAGTCCTCAGAATATATGAAGTCAAAGAGCATTATGCTATGTATCTTTCCTGAAAAAAATCCTCAGAAAACCTGCAACTAGTAGAGAAAAGACTCAAAATTAAGAGCTTAGAAAATGGAGAAGTATTACTATCAAAGGGCTGGTAGTAAGCCTGAATTTAAATGTTCTAATTAAAATTTAATGTCATTTGCAAGACTGTAAAAACTTAAGGCAAATTTTAAAAACCGTTTTTTTATTTAAAATGCAAAATGTAATAAAAACAATAATTTTTCAATCATTGTAATAATCAAATCCTAAAGCTTCAGTGCAAGAAAGTTATAGAAAAGATGCTACATTTCTTATCTTACAGAGAATCAATAGTATTTTATTCATGATTTTGAAAACTAGAGAAAACTAAGCAAAATATTTAATTAGAAAAAAAAAAGACAAAGAAAATTAATCTTAACCAAAAAACAAGATTTATAACTTTCAAGTTGCAAAAGGCAAAAAGAGCAAAGAAATATTTTATGTAGGCAAAGGAAAAAGGCTAATGATATTTTTAAATGTGTTTCAGCAGTGAATTTATATCCTTTATAGCTATTTTCTATTTTGTTTACAATGACCAAGTATAACCTGTATAATCAGAAACCAAAAATAAATATTAGAGAAAATCCTAGGGCTCAAAGAGCAAGAATTTCAGAAGAGACATTCCCACTTATCATCTACTTGCAAAGTCAGTCAGTCAACATGTACCTACAAATGGCCTCAGAAGACCAAGTAAGGAAACAGAGCCTAGCCACACAGTGAAAACCTTGAAAAAGAGTGCTGTCAAGGGATTTTTTTCTTTCTTGACTACAGGCTTTTGTTATTTTGTGTGTGTGTGTGTGTGTGTATGTGTGTGTGTGTTTAGTATGTCTATTCAATTTCTCTCAATGCATACTTGGGCAATAAATCCTGGTCTGTCCACTGATTAAAGGGTCTCAGAAAAATAAGGGGTTTAAAAAATCAACCATAATGTAACCCCCTTGCCCTACCCATGGAGAACTAAGGCCCAGAAAAGTAAGTGGCTTGTTCATGTCGGGCCAATAGAGTTAGTTCCAATAAATGTATGGGATTAGCAGGAATACTATAAAACTCATAGTTTTATGAAGCCTTGAGGGCCTTGGATAAGGCTCAATAAAAATGCCCTGTTGAATATGTAGGAACCTGCTGAGCAGAGGAGATTTCTAAGATACTGGCCAGCTCTAAAACTTTATGGTTGGGGGAATTAATTGGCTACTATGTCTACCAGATTTTGAGACTTACAGGTTGCTCTTCCGGGTCTCCTTCAGATTCTGGCCTGAAACCACTGGAAAGCCTGCCTGGCTGGCAGCTGAGCCATTGATTGGCTTCTCAGCCATTCCAAACCTCAGGCTCGGAAATCTTCCAGTTGCTATCTCCAGGAGAGAGCAAGATTGGAGATAAGATATCTATACATAAAATCATTTATATATTTAAAATGTACATGAGCCTCAACACACACTAAAAGACCAGTCCCCGAGTCTGAAACAGCCAGCAGTGACTTTCACAGATTCTTATTATCTGTGAAACTAAGGTTTCTTTTTAACCTATCTGTCAAATACTAGCTTGTTGTTGTTTTTCTCCAGAATATAAAACAGCTTCTTTTTTTCAACTGCATACCTACCTCCAAATTGAGGTGAGAAGTGCCTTGAAATGAAAGTAAATGTGGAGAGGTACTTTTTTGGTCTACAGTGCATACTTACAGGGAAATTAAGCCATTAAATTTAGTCAAGAGCCTTTTACAGCTGTTTTGCTATTTTGCCAAAGCTCTTTTATGAAAGATTTGGGAATCATTCTAAAATACCATGGTGGATTTTAGAAGAAAAACTAACTCCAAGGACACTATGCCTTCTCCAGCTTGAGGTGTAACTCTGAGAATTTCCATCTGGAAGTGGAAGCCTGCAGATGTCAGGAAGAGAAGCTTTGGACATTCTCCAGCTGTCCTTGACATGACTGTCAGGGGCCAGGAAAGACCCAGAGAACATGGTCTACGGTATCAAGGCACAGGGGCAGCCATTTCAAACACAGTTCATTTGGTCTAGCTTACTTTAATCTGTAATTAAAATACTCAAGTGATTCTGACTCTCTCTATATATAGTTTATGTGTATATATAGTTTAAATAGTCTGATATATATATATATGTGTGTGTGTGTATATATATATATAATATGACTCTTCCATATTGGATCTTAATTCTGTTCTCACTACCTCTGCTTAAGTTGAGATTTTGTGGTTGAGTCAGCTTTATAGAATAGTATCTCCGATTCTTCAATTAGTTCACCCCCTCCTTATCATAAAGTTCCATACAGATCCATTCTGAGCTGAATTCCCCTCTCTTGGGGATAATGATTTAATGGATAATGAATTAGGGTAAGTTCAGGTTTGCACCAAGGAAAACTAGTAAGCAACCTGACAAAGACTGCTTACTGGGAAGTTTTGTTTGTTAAAGAAGGTATCTCAGACATCTGAGACTATGTCCCTAGACACAGTATTGTCTCTCTATACACTGTGACCAAAAAGTCTCCAAAGGAAGTGGTGGTTACTCTGTGTGTGTACGTGTGCGTGTTTGTGTGTGTGTGAGAGAGAGATGGAGAGCAAGTGAGAGAGAAAGGAGGGTGTGTATGTGGGTAGTGGGTATGTGTGTGTGTGTGTATACGTAAGCTGTACATAATTCTCTCTCTTACATATCCAGGTGAAAGACTTTGTGTTGTTATTCTGTTATTACTCTGCCCCAAATATCCAAATTGTTATATCCCAAAGCAAGTAATCAGCACTCAAATATTTAAATAATTATGCAATCAACTAATCAATTAAGACATCTGTTGCCAGCAAGTCTCCAATTATTTACAAGAATGCTTTTTACAGTTCTTTTATGGGCTAGGTACAAGACCCTAGGTAAGATAAAAAAGAGCTTCTCAATACAGTAGCAAAATTAAAGCACCCTGCTTTATGTACCTGTATGTTAGCACTCAGAAATATGCACATGTACACTCATAGGAAACAGCTTTGTCATTATTTTTTTCTTTCACCACTGAAGTCTTTTTTCTTCCTTTAAAACTTGTTTATGATGCTTTGACCAATGTTATGCAAAGAGGTCTGTAAGATCTTTCAGTTTGAACGAATACACTAGAAGTTACCACTCAGGAATTAGCAATTGTCACAAAGTAGTCCTTGAATTTAAATAAGGAGACAAGGCAATGTTGGGAGGCATGGGCTTCAAATGCCTAAAGAAACATTTCAGAGGTACAATGTATGGGAAATGTTCCCAGCAGATAACTGTAATGTAACCATTGGGCCAATGTGAATAAGGAAATAACTCATAAGTAGATGTCCTTAATCAAAACCTTGCAGTTTCTGTCTCTCTCGCTCACTCTCTCTCTTTCTCTCTCTCTCTCCCCCGCCCCCTGACTTTTCAAGGTACAGAGGAACACTTTCCACAATCCAAATGATCCTAGAGAAACAGAAAATACTATCAATTAACTCTCCTGAAGCCAAACTAAACACTAACTTTGCCAATGAGATACGATGGGGTTAGATTAGAATAAGGATTTGAAATAAACTAATTTCTGATTCATCCATGGCCTTGAAAACTCCACCAATGTTTATTTTTCTATCCTGGATATCAGATTTTGAGTTTTAAAAGGAGTGCATGAATATCTGCTACATGCTAAGGAAAAGAATACTATGCAAAACTTAAATGGTACCTGCCAATATTGGTACCCTTTAGGAGATCTTACTATTACATGTCTGTTCCCAGAACTGCTAAAATCAGAGGAAAGAAGGACAAAATTCACTTTTCCATTTGCCATCTTCCTTGAAACCCACAATTTCTAATTTGCCATTTTTGTTCTTTGGGAGAAAAATTATTAAGGTGGTTTTATAATTTTAAAGTATTTTCCTAATATATCTTTTTAAAAGTCACCCTGAGAATTTCAAAAGAGCCACAAGAATGTATCCATAACAATGCAAAAGATAAACAATAGAATATCAAGAAACACACCAGAAGATGCAAGGCAATAGGTAACACTGACCTGCATTTGTAGCACCCACTTTGGCCAGAGAATGAAGCAGACAGACAGCTCTGTACAACACAAAGGATTCAGCTCAACATATGCTAGGTCTTCCCATTGTCTTAGCCACTGAAGAAGTCCAGGCAAAGCTGTGCAGGGATGTCTTCTTAAATCATGAAAATCAACCCCTCATCCTTTACTTCCAGTTGTGTATTTTTGTCTTAGGGGTCTTTCCTTTATGGAATGGACTGCTTTCAAATTACTCATCTCCTTTCTTAGAGGTCACTTTGATAATACTATTTAGGCTTGACCATTTTCTAAGTATAGGCTCACATACAACTCAAACCCATCAAAGATGGGCTCTCTATGCCATTCACAATCATTGCAGTTTGAAATATTGTGAAAATATTCAAACTATGAAGCCCTTAGTTGACAAGTACAGAGTATACAATGTTCCCATGTGGTGGGTGGTACAGTCTCATGGCAGGTCAACTCTCCCATGACAATGGAATCAGAATATCTTTAATCTATCCATAACACTTGGACAGTAATGGGTTTTTTTTTTTTTTTTTTTTTTTTTTTTTGAGGAGGGTGTTTCTTTAAAACTTCCAGCGACATTTAAAAATAGTCATTATTGAGCTATCAGGATTTGATTCCCATGTATAAAATGCATTCACTGTAAATAAAACATGACATTTTTCCTCTTTATAATTCACTGAAAAGTTTAGCCAAGCATGAACTTTTTTTTTTTAATGACATCCTGCTTATTACCAAGATTTCTGCACATGACAGAGTATTGGCTTTCTAAACAGAACTGTGTTTTTTTGTTATTGTTATATCACTGTGCTGCTGTTGTTGTTTAGTTTCTTTCTTCTATGTAAGTAGAATGAATTAAAAAGAGAACCTTGTAATACACATGAACAGCCTAACCAAGTCATACTTATCATTTCATAGTTCATGTGCAGCCCCAAATAGAACTGAAAGCCCAAATTAACAGTAAAGCAACTCTTAAATAAAAGCATACGCTTTAACCATACAGCATGATGTTTGTATTTATAATTCTTTTTCACTTTAGGTTTACTGCTTTGTTTTTTAAAAAATATATTGGTCCCTTAAGTAATTATACACCCCTTTTTTGGTAAAAAATGGCTCCCAATCTCAAATTGGAAAGCAGGCTTATAATCTTTCACCCATTTGAGTTGCACACCTGTTCCACAAACACTCACCAACTGAAATCTATAGTAGAGTAGAGACAGAGACACATTCATCTGCCACAATTTACAAACATGATCACTACAGCTGGGCTAGCACAGAGCACTGACGGCAACATTCATCTAAATACAGGATGCTTCAAGTAATGCGTCTCAAACCTCAGTGCACAATCAAATCACCTGGGGATTTGTTGGATCTTCCAATCACCAGGTCTCACAGCATACCTTTTGGACTCAGAAGAAAACCTTGGATGGGGCCTAGAATTTTGAATGAACACCCAGGTCATTCTAAAGCAATCGTGGGCTCCCACATTCTGAGAGTCACTCATAAGTACATCCTGCATCTCCATGCCCAGGCTTACAGAGCTGGTAGACAGACACTCAGAGTGAGACACGTAGGCAAAGCTAGCTAAGCAATACAACGCACAGCTGCAAAGCAGAAACTCAGGATTGCCCCTGCTGGTGGTTCATGATGTTGCTGTCATACCACATTTCTCTACCTGGAAGCACTCCTCCCTAACCCTGACCAGGACATACCACCTATGCAGCAGTCGGATTACCTGAATTCACACCCTCACTCCCCGAATAGCTTAACTTCTCTCTGCCTCTGTTTTTTCACCTCTCATATGGGCATAATAATGAGTTACTAGAAATTGTTTAAATAAATTATTTAAGTGAAATAGTGCATGAAAGTGTATATAGAGCAGCACCTGACATACAGGAGGTGCTCCGTAATTGTTCTGTGTGTGTCTGATGTGTGTGAGTACACAAACTCCTGCTTACAATGCAGAATAGAAAAGAGTAACTGAAGAAGTAAGCTGTAGAAGGCCATCATACAAACTGAGAGCCAAGGTGCAAGTTTGAAGTTTTATTCATTCAAATTTGTACAAGGCATGCACTACAAGCATTTCTGCCCACTCTATGGTATTTCTATTTCTCAAGGTCCCTTCCACCTGGCTGGTTCCTCATCCCAATCCAAGTCACAAGTTAGTCTTCTTACTAATTTATTGTCGAGCTAGCTGTAGCCTAGGGATGGTCAATATCATGAACCAGGGGTTCCAGGGGAGCAGGGTCATTTCAGTGTGGGTCCCCAAACCACAGTTTGGGTTCAGGTTGAAATAGCACCCCACCTAAGCCATGACTTGGTGTCCTCATCATGTGGGCTTTGTCAGAGAAATTCCAGGAATTTAGTTCTCCTCTTTTCTAATTACTTGTTTTGTATGCCCTTTGTGGCTCACATATCTGTAAACACACTCACTTACTCCTCCTGTTAGTAATTTATGGAAGGATGATATCATCAAGCCCCACAGTCCTGAGAGATTCAGACAAATTTCCATCCCGGTTCTCCATCTCTTCTGTGGTCAGTGTCCTAAGCTGGTTTCCTCCCTTGTCAGATACAAAGATTCTACCCAATTGTATTATATTTTCTTATGGCTCTATATTTTATAACGGAATCATCTACTGTATCATAGGAGACGTGCTTTCCCTATTCCAGTGATTTGGAAACTCCATCACATTGAAGCCAAGTTTGGGGCCCCACCCCTCTACCAGAACCTTTTCTGGATAGCATTAGCTTAAAGCAACATCATAGGACTTAATTTCATTTCAGCCTCCTGGTCTCAGCCATCTCTGTCACTTCCAAAGCCACCATGATCTTGGTAACAAGATCTTGCCTCCATTTGGTCATTAGGCATTTTTACCAAACTATAGAATTTTAGAGCCTGATGCCAATTCAAGAGGATCATCTACCATGACCTTCTTCATTCTCCAAATACAGAAACTGAAGTTCTCCTTTAAGAGACTTGCTCAACGTCACATAGTTAGGGAGCAGCATATAGTTTTCTGACCTCATGATGAAGACAACAGATGTACTCATCAAATAAGTAGCCATAGGAAGAAAAAGATGAGAAAATCATTCAGTGATAGAATTCAGCCTTTAAAAGACTGAGATGAACAACAACAACAAAGGAAATTTTGGGAGGAGATGAATATGTTTAGTACATTTACTGTGGTGATGGTATCACGAGTGTATGCACATGTCCAAATTCATCAAAATGTATACATTAAACATGTGCAACTTTTATCAATTAGATGTCAGTAAGACTTATTGAAAACTTAAAAAAAAAAAAAAAGATATATTCAGGTCGGGCACAATGGCTCACGCCTGAAATCCCAGCACTTTGGGAGGCTGACGTGGGTGGATCATGAGATCAGGAGATCGAGACCATCCTGGCTAACACAGTGAAACCCTGTCACTACTAAAAATACAAAAACAAAAATCAATAAATTTGCCGGGCATGGTGGCAGGCGCCTGTAGTCCCAGCTACTTGGGAGGCTGAGGTAGGCGAATGCCATGAACCCGGGAGGTGGAGCTTGCAGTGAGCCAAGATTGTGCCACTGCACTCTAGCATGGGTGACAGAACAAGACTCCATCGCGAAAAATATATATATATATTCAATAGGGGTCAATATATAGCCTAGACATAGGTGCTAAAAATAGTGTTTAGGATATTTGCAAAAGATTTATTCAAAATAGCTCAAAACTAGAAACAACCCAAGTGCCCACCAAGAAGTGTATCCACAGGCAAACTGTGACACAGTCACAGAACAGAACACTAATCATCAATGAAAGGGAGCTACCTAACCATGCAGCAACCGATGAATCTCAAGAACATTGTACTGAGGAAAAGAAGCGAGAAACAAAAGGGTACACACAGGATTATTCCATTTATGTACAATTCTTTAAAAGGCAAATCCAATCTATAGGAATATAAAGCAGAGAAGTGGCTGATTAGACCCAGAGCCAACAGAAGGATCGACTGCAAAGGGGCACAAGGGTACTTTGTGAGGTGATGGAAACATTCCATGTATTGACTGTGGTGGTGGTTTCACAAGTGTACACATTGGTCAAATTTCAAATTTCATGGAACTTTATATTTAAAATGTAAAAGATTTACATTCTATTTAATGTACATTATAGCCCCATAAGTTGATTAAATAATACATTTTAAATCTGTAGAGGGTAGGAAGACTTGATTAATGAGTTCCATCTACTATCCCATAAGAACTATAACCTCCATGTGAAAAAATATATTAAATTTTAAACGATTATAAATTTACCAGGGAGCAACATAATTGCAAAAGAAAAAGAAAGAAAGAAAAAGAATGCCATCTTAGGTTGTCTTACTAGAACTATGTTTCTCAGATGAAGGAAAACTGTGATCCTATTATACTATGCATTCATCAATGCATACCTATAGTGTTATCTCCTATGACAGATTTCTATGCTCCTATACCTAAAGTTTTGTACTGAGTACCACATTAATTTTTCTTTCTTACAAAAGGAAAATGTACTATTATTAGTATATTTTAATGAACTGTAAATTGTAAACTATGTTTAAATAGTTTAAAATACAAATAAGTAGAAAAAAAAGAACACTGACAACTACCTCTCCACCTCAAAATAGCCACCAATCATATGTTGGGTATTTATCTGTAGTACATATCCTCCAGTCTTCCTTTAAAAATGTGAATTTAAATATGTTAAAAAAAATGAATGTTTCTGTGATGCCACTTCATAGCCTGTCTTATTTTTCCTAAAAATATAACGTGACTTTCTTTTCATAATGTTAAATTTTTTGGCTGGGCACAGTGGCTCATGCCTGCAATCTCAGCATTTTGGGAGGTCAAAGCAAGGGAATGGCTTGAACCCAGGAGTTTGAGACAAGCTTGGGCAACATGGCAAAACCCTGTCTCTACCAAGGAAATGCAAAAATTAGCCAGGCATGGAAGCACATGCCTGTAGTCCCAGCTACTTGGGAGGCTGAGGTGGGAGGATGGCTTGAGCCAGGGAGGTGGAGGTTGCAGTGAGCTGAGATCACGTCACTGCACTCCAGCCTGGGTGACAGACCAAGACCTTGTCTAAAAAACAATAACTACAATGATGTTAAGTTTTCTTATTTGTCGTTGATATCTGCTGAGTACTCCAAAGTCTAAAGCAATCCCCTATTATTGAACATTTATGATTTCTCCATGTTTTTTTAAAAAAATCAGCAACTTTGAAATTAATAACCTTATAGCTTAATTTCTAGGCAGACAAAAATTTATAAGGATAAATTCCTAGAAGTGTAATTGTTAATACAGAAAGTATGCACATTCTTAAGGCTTTCAATTGGCACTGACAAATTGAGACCCACATTTAAAAGAGATGTTGACAAATTGGCAGGTATCCAAAGGATGGCAACCAAAACATCCATGCAGCATGTTTTTGAGACATGAGAGGGACTGGGCATAGTTGTCCTGGAGAAAAGAAAACTTAAAAAGGAAAGATACTTTTCCTCAAAAAAATGAAAGATATTTTGTTTTTCTGTCTGCTTCTTTGTTTCTCATTTAAAGCTGATTCAACAACAGAACAGGAAACATAATTGGCTGGATTGGCTGTTAAGCTATTGGCTGTTAAGCTATTGCATCTCAGCTTAAAAAATATCCTTCTATGCTGTTCTTTGTGACACTGGAAATCTACAATATTTCTCCTTTGCCAGGGGAGTCCCTGTCGGCCTCTACCAACAGGGGGCGCTGGGGGGTAACTGAAGGAAGGAGAAAGGGATGACTCATCCTGTTCTCTTGTCAGCATCCCTCCACTAATGGTTCTTCATCTTGGCCGCAGCAGTGGATTCCAGTTTGTCATTTTCCCAGCACTTCCGGAACCAGCCTCCTTAGCAGTCTCTTCCTCAGAAATCTGGTTCCCAGCTCCATACCTTCCTCTGAGCTAAGGTTTAATAATTCCAACCTCTTTCCTTTGTTCCTATCTCAAGAGGGAACAGCTACTTTATGCAGCACTTTCTTCCCTTTTTTACTGTCCCAGTTTTCTGATACCTAGTTCACAATTCTTTGTAGTATAGTGAGTTCTCTGTTAAGATGACTGGTGTGATTCCAGTCTCTTCATTGGACCCTGAATGATATGGTCCCCCATTGCAGGAGCTAAGTAAATTAAGAATGAATTACCTCTGGCCTAAGAATTTGTAAAAGAAATTCCTGGACCAAAAGTAAGTTGCACCAGACCAGTGGTTTTTAAAATCACTTTTTTCAATACAATCATTTTTGCAAATATAATATTACGTCAAACCCTATATGTATAAAAGCAGCGGTGATTTGACTAAAATGGAGGTATGGAATATCCTGCCTCTACCTGCCTGCCCCACTACACCAGATGCTTCTGCAAAGCCCTGCTCCTGCCCCACTCTTCTGGGAAACCCCTGGGTTCAGTAGGGGTTTGTCTGACAATTTCTGATCTCAACAACTCAAGTACACTTCCAAATCTTCTGATTCTGTAACAATGTAATTCTTCTTGCATGGCCTCAAGGCTCTCTGGAGATCTATGTGGCCCAATAACAGCTCAAGCAAAACAAAGGAACTGCCACAGGCTGCCTGGTATTTACCAGCTGTCCCATCTACAGATCAGGCCACAAAAGGAAGCCAAGAGATCTTTGCCAGTCAGGCAGGGTAACGCAGTGGAGAAACCATTACAGTTCTGGTGCTGCCATTCCTGCTGTTAGGTTAAGGACAGGTCAGCATTTTTCACTATAATCCCCCTTCTTTCAGAGGTTTCTAACATGGCTATAGAAATCTGCCCTAGCTTAAAGTTTGGCATGAAAGTTTTGGCTCCAGGCTGTCCTTTCTTTCAGTGAAGCTACTAAGAATGTGTTTAGCTACTTTAGAACTCAGAGAGGGCACTGGAAGATCAGAATAAGAGAAATCTGTGCTTTGAAATACCTCCCCTCTGCACGCCCCCCACCCCCACCATCAGAAAAATGATTAAGCTACCTTTCTTAAAAACAAATGTCTTCCAGGTCTTTGGCTGAAAATACAGCCTCTCTTCTTTAGGAAATTGCTACATAGAACCAAACTCTTTCAAGGTAAAACATCTTAATGCAAACAAGGTATTTCATATTAAAGGTGGGTTTCCTGCATTTACATTCTACTGTGGTTTGGTTTCAGCTTATATCATCATTACCTTCTCTGATTCCCTGAAATAGGGTCCCATTGCTTTTGGAGTAAATTCCAAACATTTAAATATTGCACAGATTACAATTATGCCTTGCAAATACTGAACAAGAGTCAAAAGGTATTAGAATTATTCCCTCTTTGCAAACTAAAAGATTGAAGCCGAAAGAGTCTGACTGGCTTAAGATCCTACTCAAAGGCAAACTAGGAAATAGACTGCCTTGTACTTCCTCTGAGAGGTATGCTGCCTCCTTAAACTCCTGCAGTATTTGCAAGCTATAGTGAAGAAAGCAAAAAGGGAGCCCACCACCTGAAAGCTTCTGCAAGTCTGGAGCAGTTCATCCCACTGATAAGATTCTCATCTGCCTGTCCAGGAATGTTCCTGTAATCAGTGGAGGTCACGGCAGTTTCAAAGTCCGCATTCTGTTCCTCTGCCTTTGGGACACCGTTAAAGTCACAATAAGAGGAATGCCTTTATCCCCAAGCATGTCCTCAGTGCTGGGAAGAGCATGGCTATGGAGCCAGAGAAACCTGGCTTAAAATTCTAGCTTTAAATCCACTCAAAATAAGGAAAGTCCTCCTTTGAAAGACGGATGTGAAAAAAAAAAGAAAAGAAAACCTACCTGAAACAGGTTGCTGTAATCATTCAAAGCACCCAACACCCAACATGTAAGAGAAATTCAATGAATTGGAGCTACTGATAAGCAAACATCAACATTGCTCTCCCAAAATAAAAAAAAGGAAGAAAATAGAAGAAATAAGAAAAAGGTAGTTATTTAACAGATACTTGTTGAAAAAAGAAAGGACACTCTAAATACTCTCTTCCTTAAGGATGGAAAATATGCACAATGATTTAAGAAGGTGACACACAGGATCCATTTGGAAAATGCTGTCATAAAAGTGTGCAGCAATCTGCCTGCTTGTCAAATTCAATGACTGACTATATTGGAGCCCCCCCGCAGCCTGGCTTCATGATTGGGTTGAAAATTGTGTGCTGTGGTTCCTATACTATCCTTTCTTCCAATTCCAAGACACCTCATATATTAGTTTTCCCATTTATTTTTCCAGCATTCTTGCATTTGTAAGCATTTCCTGAGCACCCACCATGTCTCAGGCATTGTACTAGGCACTAGAGACACAGAGGTAAGTGCCAGAGCTCAGATTAGGGTGAGGTATGATGTATTCCCCATAGGTGAATCATTTAAGGGGGCTCAAAAAACTCAGTTATCAGGATAAAAAACAGTTTGATGCTATATTTAAAATAATCAACATTAGTACAAAAAAATACATGATGAACAAAATATCAAAATTTTAAATAAAGACAAGATGATTTAATATTGCTGTGTTGAGCCATACTGGAGATGAGCAAAAGGACAAATCACTAATGTGTATTCTATCCTATTTAAAATGTTGATATTTTGTTCACCATGGATTTTAAAAATTAATACTGATTAAATATTACATTAAAATATTATTTATCTTCATTATTGAGCTTTTGGCGCCCCCTTAGATTTCTGACACGAATCCCGGCCCTGAATAGGACATATTTTGTAGTTGGCTGAAACCTGAAATACTAACATCAACAAAAGAGAGAAGTCTAGGGGCATTGAAATACATTACAAATATCAAAGAAAGATAAAGTGAGGGGGCAGATATCGCAAGTCTCTTCAGTGGCAATACTTGCAGCCAGGCCTCCATTGGATCATCCTGACCCCTGGGCATACATCATACAACCTTCTCACCCCCTCCACCACTCAAGGAAACGGTGTTTGAGGTGGGTCTGCTCACCACAGTTCTTGTACACTTGCAGCAACACAGGGCAAATGATTTTCATGAGCAAGGTTTCTACTCCACAGGGCATTTTTCCAATCTTGCCTGGCTGGTCCTTGATTACAGCAGTAGGGGGTAGAATCTGCCCCAGAACTGTTTGGCACTCGCTATTCCTAGGTTACACAATGAGCTTCATATTCAATGCAGGCCAGGCACTCAATTTCTTGCACATCACTGAGGAATACTGTGCTAGAAGGGAGCATGACTACCAGACATAGCTGGTACAAAAATGACCCACTTACCTTCTACGCAAAGTATTCTTAAGCATGTGGACCCTCCTAGCCAGGCCTCTGCAGTCCTTTGTCTTTACCACATTAACCCTTTTTACCCTGTTGCATATAATTACTGCAATGGCAGAGGCTGTCAGCTGTGCAGTAAATTAGACTACATTTCCCAGCCTCCCTTGCACCTACACTTGGCCATGTACCTGGGTTTTGGCCAATGGAATGTGAGGAGAGCGACTTACCCATTGTCAGTCCTCTCATGAGGAATCCTCATTTTCTTTGCTCTTTATCTGGCTAACTGGAGAAAACACTGTGGATCCCCATGATAGCAGAATCTAAGGTGAATGGAGCCTCGGTTCCTGGATAAACACGTGTAAAGCCCTCCCAACTAGTTGGAAATATACTTTGATTGTGCTAAGCCACTGTGATTTGGGGGGACTGTAATAGCAACCAGCCTATTGTGACTAATACATTTCCCCAACTAGACTATAAACTCCTTACTGCCAGACTCTGAATCGGATGCATCTCTGTTTTCTCAACAGTGAGCTGCATTGCAGTACAATTCTATCATAAATAAGCCACCATAATTTCCCTCCAGAAGCTCTTATATACAAGCACCTCTATCACCATTACCAAGAAAATGACTAATAATAAATTGTTCTCCTTTTTGTACTCTCAAACTTGAAAATGAAAGCAGAATACTCCTAGAAGCCACTGTTAATTATGATCACTAAATAGAAAAATTCATGCTTCTTAAATGCCACTTGATATGCATAATCAGCTAATAATCTAAACATAAACAAACATCCAAAGACTGAGGACAGAATCAGAATGGGAGCCCCCCAGACACATAACTTGAGTTTTCCTCTGGAAAGATTTCTAAATGCACCATGGTGTCTTAGGATATGTTTGTGCTCTGTGCATATCACAGTTGACATCTTGTCAAAACCAAGGGAAATAATTGCATCTCCGAGTAAGAGTTTCATGCAGGCAGCAATTTAAATGTGGCACTGCTTATCAGCACCAATTTACTAACATCTTACTGTATATAACTACGTGTGGTAGAAGAAAAACTTCTATATCCTTACCAAGATTCAGGCATAAAAACAAAATCTGTTACACTTCCAGTTCAAAAGAAGATAGAACAAAGGAAAGGGAAATAAAATAAGAAGCTGTGTTTCTTCCCCTTAGAAATAAACTTTTAAAGAAATTTAAGTCCTAAACATTACATCTTCATTTGAAATAGGGTGGGCAAGATATAAGCCATTTTTCTCAGGTCTTGAGGGAGAAGAAAAACAACCTATCTTATGAGACTATTAAGCTAACACCTCAGCAAGCTGCAGGCATGCTTCTCATTTATTACACGAAGCTGAAATCTTCTGACAGTCCATAATTATGTGCTGAGAACTCTAATGAATAACTCTGCATCAGAAGGATTCACGAAACTTTGATCAGTGTCCTGGGAGGCAGTGGGTCAAGATGAACCCTGAAATCTGATTAACTTCACCATCTCATCTAACATTCTACAAACACTGTTTTGTAACTCTCCACTCTTTACTTGGATATTCTGGAAACACAATTTTGTCAGACATACTAAAGCAGTTCTAAAAACTGCTCATATTCACTTTCGAAACAGACTTAAGATGGAGTTTGTATCATTTCCCATACGTATTTTTTGACACCTCTTTTTGTTCCAAGGCCCATGGTCATAAAAAAAGTTATGTTTTGGGGTTCAATGCTATTTTAGATGAGTAACTAGCTATAATTTAGTACCTTGTTCTCTGCAAGTGCCAAAGATTTTAGAAGACCTAGGTCTGAAGTGGTGACGTGTTTAAACTGAGTTATCCACAAACCCTTTTCTCTGTTTAGGTTTAAGATATATAAATAAGGGAACAGAAATTTGATTTAATTGAAGCTGAACCATCTGAAAATGGAATAGAACTCATGCCTGTGGTTTCATCCACAATTTGGTTCAAGTGGTAGGTGTGTTTATGTGTGTTTAATGAAAATACAATTATCTTGTGGACCCTCTTACTAGTATTTGGGCAGGAATAGAGCACAAAACATGTGCCACTATTCCTCTTCGTTGCACCAAAGCAGACATCACTAATCAATATCCTACTCTTTTAACTGAGCCTGGCAGTCCATAATCCTTACCATAGCCCTCTAGGTAGCTGCTACTAGACACATGGAATTCAAACACTAGGTGAAATGTAGTTCCCAGCCTTGAATTTGTCCTGTTACTAATGAATGTTTGAAATGGAGAAGATGTTGGCATGTATGTTGTTCAATTCTCCCATTCTATGGGCAAAAAAACCTGAGAAATTGAGACATTAATTTACTTTCCATAGATCATACAGTCAATCTGTAGGGACTTTTTAGTTAAACTCTTTTGAGTTATTTTTTATGTTCCTTCTTGGTATGATTTATACCACTGAAGATGTGTATGACAAGGTGTAAGAGTAAGTAATGAGGTCAAGAAAAACATCTCAGGTGTGTTTTATAAACCAAGCCAAAAACACAAGAAAAAATCCACTGCAGAAAGTGCAAGGAGAGCTATAAAATTACCCTCTACCTTGGAATCTATGCAAAATGGCCAGCAAAGCTTACAATACTCTTGCCCTATGTACCATTTGCTTACATCAATAATTTCTGATTTCACTTGTTACATCATGCCAGAATAAAAGCCAACACATGTAGAAATCACCTCTAGAGAAATAAACTGCCTCTGTTTAACTACTCTGGGTTCATCACCATTTACACTATTGCAGATGACTTCCTGCCTCTCTCCAGGACTTCAGATGGAGCTGCTCAAGGCTCCGTTACCATTCAGAGTCTGAGGTCAGAATTTTTAGAACAAAACACAGCAACTTTTCCAGGTCTGTTTTTAAAAATCCCATTATGTGTTTTTGGCTTGGTAGCATTAAAAAGACAGCAAGAACTCCTTCGGGAGGGGAGAAAAAGACTACGAAGCCCTCAAACCAACAGCAGAGTGATATGATGCCAGCAATGTGTAATCTTTCTCTCCTCCCTCCCTCCCTCTCTCTCTCAAACACACACACACACACACATACACACACACACACACACACACACACACCCCTCTATTCCTACTCTCGCCTTAAACTTAGAGGGGCCTGTGGGATATCTCTTATCTTGTGGTTCTCTACATTTGAAGAACCTTTGGTAGAAATGCATGTGCAAGGACAGGAAAAAATAATGGCAAATTGCTAATGCTATCAAGCCAAGAGCCTTCAGCAGGTTCGCGTGGTGGAGAAGAAACAGCCACGGGAAAGGACTTCACACAAGGAGACGAGGAGGAGCAGCTGGGGAGGAGGTGGAAGTGGGTGACGGAGACATGGAGCCAGAAACAGAGCTGTGAGGAAGAAGGGGAAAAAAGGCTGAGCAGCCGAAGGATGGTGGTTAAAATAACTTGTGGTAACAGAGTGTTCTTTGTTACCACACACTGCTCTTTGTTATCACACATTACAGAAAGTTATAAACAACAGAAGCATGCCGTACAGTAAAGCTGCGCTTCAAGCTCCGGGCTCTGGTGACCTAACAAACTCCTTGGCTTCCTCCTCGTGTGGACTGACGCTGTTTCTAGAACATCACGTTAGGATTGTGGCCATTAATCTGTACATCTCAATCCATGCACAGGAATCTTCCAAAATGCTTGGCACCGTGTTCTTAAAGAAGCCTCTTGCATTCACATTGATGCAGGTCAAAAAGACGCAGGTAAGGGTGACTCCATCCTGGATGAAAAGTGACTATCAAGTTTTGCAAACAAAGCAATGCAAAAACTTTTTGGGGGAATAAAAAAAAGCACATAGAAAATGATCTTGTTCGTGTTTATACATAAAATTATATACTAAACAGAAACAACAAAACAGCTTGCAAATGAAGGAATGGATAAATAAAAAGCTCTCTCTCAATTTTGTAAATTCAAGTCAAGTAAAGCAATGGTCAGACACTAAGGAACACTCCTTGCTCAAACCCCCACCACTGTGCTATTCGCTACTGTCATTCTGCCTTTATAATCAATCGGTTTGCCTCTATCACAGATGGCTTTTTTTTTTATCTTTCCTCCATTTAAACAGTGATATTTTCTCAGGGTTCCTTTTTCTCCTCATTTCTTACTCTTCATTTTGAAGGTGCTTTGTTTCTCTCCAGATTGCTGGTATCTTCCTGTACCAGCAGAGCTCACTACTTCTCCTTCTGTAGTCTCTCTCAGACCTCACTTTTCTTCATGGCCACTGCCACCTTCTCATTTTATCCTGTCCACGTGATAGCCAGAGATAAAATCCCCACTGATCTCTACACTGACCCTTTCTCCCCTGCCCATTCTATCCTTCTGAGAACCATCAAAATTATTGATATATTATAAATATTTGTCCCTGCCCAAATGTCATGTTGAAGTGTAATCCCCAGTGTTCGAGGTGGGACCTGGTGGGAGGTGACTGGCTTTATCATGGGGGTGGATTTCTCATGAATGGTTTAGCACTATCCCCTTGGTGCTGTCCTCACAATAGTGAGTGAATTCTCCTGAGATCTAGTTGTTTAAAAATGGTGGCACCTCACTCTCTCTTTTGCTCCTACTTTTGCTAAGTGATGTTCATGTTGCCTGCTTCCCCTTCACCTTCTGCCATGAGTAGAAGCTTCCTGAGGCCTCCCCAGAAGCACATGCCACTATGCTTCCTGTAAAGCCTGCAGAACTGTGAACCAATTAAACCTCTTCTCTCATAAATTACCCAGTCTTGGGTATTTCTTTATAGCAATGCAAGAACAGCCTAATACAATTATCCTTCTAAAAGACAGCTATGCTCAAGTGCCTCCCATGTGCACATGCTTTTAACCATTTCTTCGTCCTTACACGAGTTGTCCAAACTTCACAGGATCAGAAATTCAGTATCTCTGACAATCTGACCTTAATCACTGGATGTAACTACCACTGCACATATCCTACTCAGACAGGTATTCAGTATTCTATTTCTTTGAACATATCACTCTTTTGGCCTAGAATTTACTTGTCTCCACCTCAGTCTAGTGAAATCCTCATCCCCTAAGTCCCAACTGAAGAATCATGACCTCTGTGAAACTTCCCCAACCCCACCCTGGAGCAATGAGTCATTCATTCCCTCCTCTGAGTTATCACAGCACTTCCCCATATCTCCATCATATCAGTGAACATGTCATATTCCAAGCTATATCTTTATGTGTATCATACTGTTTGCTCTCAGAGACCAGAATCCTAACACAGCACCTGGCACATATGCAGAATATTTATTACGTTGGGTTGAATTCAATAAAATTGAAAAAGGATCTTCCAGAAAACAAATCTTTAACAATCAGTCAGACACAGGAAATTGTGAAAAGAGTGTGTCTCCAGAGAGGAAGGATGACGGAATGTGTTAGGAGACTGACTTTCCACTGTATGTCCTTTCGGAGAGTTTTAGATTTTTTTAACCGTGTAAATGTACCACTTGTCAAAACAGTGCTGAGGAGGCTCTACGGCATGTGCCTGGCACTGTGCACACGGGGGACTTTCGGTATCATGAACAACTTCACTAACTAGAGAGATCCATGAACCTGAATAACCCCTGTGGAGATTAACCTCTTTTTCGCCTCAAGTCCCACAGAGTCTCGCTGTTCTTGAGTTGTAGCATTCTCCACAGTCTAGCTGATAACGGCATGATTTAGAGACATATCCTCCACATTGGACCTTGAATCAACTCCTAGACAGCAGAGGCTCCCTACTCTTCACCTCTGCATCCCCTACAAAATCCTAGTTTAGTGCTATGTGTACATGTGGCAGTCAGCTTGTAATTGTTTAGCTGAGTTGGACTGGCCCTGAAAAAATGGCAAAGTCTGAAATGAAAATAGAAAGAATAACTATACTTGTTTGCAGCCAATAAATCATGTTAAGTGGAGGCAAAGAAGATAAAACTTAAAATATTACTAATAATTAATAATAATAAATACTAGGTTTACTATGGTCAGATGAGTACAGAGGTAGAATAGCTATAAAAATGTATCAGCTATTTTTTCATCCCTGATTTAGGTCATGGATAAATATTTATTATTTCTTCTCCACTTGTGGTGGCAAAACATACTTTCAAGTGAGAGCCTTAAATATATGCACATCCAAAACAATACAGAACCAGTATTGAGTGAAGATGAAAAAAGTTTTGAAATGAAAGAAGAAAAGGAAAATGGATTCTGAAATGATAGCCTCATAAACAAAGCAGGAAAACAATCGGCAATTTCCAGATAGATCTAAGGCCTCCCTCCTCCAGTGAAAATACCCCCAACTAAATTCTTTGGTGCCAGGGAACAGTTTGAAAATCCCATGATATGGAGAAAAGCAAAACATACAGGATGTGGGCTCTGTCCTCACTCAGCTTAAAATAGAGTTGTATTAACATCCACATGAAAAGTTAAAAAACAACAGATTTAAGGGGGAAAGGTACATCATCATAGAATTCATAAAGGTAAAAAAAAATTCATTGAGTACCTAATACTGAAATTTTTAGTATTCATATGCCTATATGAACTAAGGGTAAGGTACCAATCCTGCTACAGTCCAGGCCTGACTGCTTCCTCCATGAAGCCTTCAGTTTCTTCCCATCCACACCCACAAGGAACTATTCTCTTTGGCCCCTCAACACAAGAATTTATCCATACCTTGGTTACCTTACTTACTATTGTCCATCTTGCTTTATGGCTAGTTATGTACATGGACTGGCCCCCAAATGAACTTTAGACTGCCCTAGACGGGCTCCACATGTCATTCACGCACTAACAACTCCTCCGCACTAACAACTCCTCAATGCCTTTGACACAGTCGAACTCAGCTCACTGGCTAGACAAGGTGTGAGCACAGCCATGGCAGATCAGGATTTGTCTTCAACCCCAACATAACGTACAAGAATTCAGCTTCCAAGAGGGAGAAAGAATAAAGAAGAAGGGAAAGAAAGGAGATGAAAACAGAGAGGTTAGTATCATGTACATCAATCCTTCTATTGGGGCACCTGCCACACTTAATTTAATTTACTGACCTGCCTCCTTTTGGGAGAAGGCGTTGGTTTTTATTTACCTTTGCAGTCCTGTGGGTCTAGCCCAATCCTTGGCATAAAACATATGCTTAGGCTAATGATTAGTTGGTGAAACAAATAATTAAAGAAGAGAGAAGGTAGGAAAAATAAATGTTCTCATTTATTAGTGCCCACTGAAAGGAGAGATGAATGATAGTCAAAAGAAGTACAATCCTCCCTTATTTTCCTTATCCTAAGTT
This sequence comes from Piliocolobus tephrosceles, assembly GCF_002776525.5. Lineage (NCBI taxonomy): Eukaryota > Metazoa > Chordata > Mammalia > Primates > Cercopithecidae > Piliocolobus > Piliocolobus tephrosceles. The sequence continues at coordinate 78,312,325 of NC_045447.1, read as the reverse complement.
GGTCCTAAGTGATTTGCTCTTGTGCCTGTCCTTTAAACCAACTTTGAAAGATTACAAGTCAAAATTCACAGCAAAATTATCTTATTTCTTAAAACTCGCTATTCCCCATTGCAGATGGAATTCACTTCAATAAATATTTACAGAGTACCAACTATATACAGGATGTATTCCTAATGCCAGAGAGTAAAGCAATAAATGTGACCTTGTCCCTTCTCTTCAAGGATCCTACAGTCTAGCGTGGCATTCCTTGTGAATTTTAGTGCCTCTTACCATGACGGAAATAAAATCATGTAGTTTCACATTTATGAAGTCCCACATTTTAAAGCCAAGGCCAAAATGGATATTTCTTTTCAAAGGTTGAGACACTTCACAGCCAAAATTCTACATGGCAAGTTGCCAGTCCAAAGGGCTTCACCCCAAAAGGCCTGTTTCCATTCCTCGAGAAGAAAATGAAATAGACATCTCCTCAAATGGAGTTACCAATGACTTAATTTTGACAGAAACATCTATATCCATGAGCTGTGTTAAAACAAAGCTGGTAGAAAGACTTTCCCCAACAACTTGCTTTAAAACAAACTGTAAATGTCCCAAATATTTTGATCTGGCCTAATTTTTTATGTTTCCTAATAATCCAAATATTAATGTCCGTCTCAACTGCAGTGTGGAAGTTTAAACTCAGGTTTTGTGGGGAGGCATTGATCCACTGTATAAATGGAACAGTTCTAACAAGACACGTATCACCTCTGAAAATTGCTGTTTAATGCTGGTGTATCTCAAAAATGAAAAATGAAGATGTCTCAACAGTCTAATCTTGAAGAGTGGATACTTTTTTTTCCTTCACAAACATTTTAAGAGAAAAATGTACATGTGTGTGCATAAGTTAATAAAAACCTGTATCTTTACATACATGACCTTACATATTCAATCAACATGAATATGAAAAAAGGAAAACATTATAATAAAATTGCTGAGGAATTATTAATGAAAAACATTGCCAAAATGTTAAAAACATGAAAAACTGGCCATGTGTGGTGGCTCACACCTGTAATCCCAGCGCTCTTGAGGCCAGGAGCTTGAAACCAACCTGGGCAAACCCCATCTCTACAAGTTTTGTTTTTTAATTAGCCAGGCATGGTGGTGTACACTTGTAGTCTCAGCTACTTGGGAGGCTGAGGTGGGAGGGTCGCTTGAGTCCAGGAGTTCGAGGCTATGGTGAGCTACGATCATGCCACTTCTAGCCTGGGCAACAAACAAGACCCTGACAAAACAAAACAAAAAAAACATAAAAATTGAATTCTCAGGTGTCTCCACTAATTAGACAGTGACGAGGGGAAAAATCCACATTTCCAGGTGATCATAAAGAGTATTTATTTTTGGTCAGACAAAATGGTGCCTCCCCTGTGTGCCATGCCCTCAGCAGAGGGCTGCAATGTCCAAGAACTCTGCTCCTTGCTTGTTCCCTTCTCCCCTGTGTCAGTGGGTTGTCCTGCCTGGGCTCACAGGGACTGCAGGGGGTATGATTCCTATTCCCATACCAGCTTTGTCAAAGCACTTGTCCCAGAAGTGGATCCCATCACTAAAACCCATTTTAGACAGAGCTGTGACACAGGTGACTGGCATTGTCCCTTCCCTTCTACACAGGCCCACTGTCCTCATTATCTTTTGGGAAACACTAGACTTCTCCTTAGTGCTGCCTTCCTGCCTACAGCCCCGACAGATTCAAACTGTGGTCCTGGCTCAAGAAATATTTGATTTGAGTTTAAGAAAAGCCCTTGAATTCATTCACCTCGAGGATCTAAAAGTGATTCACACTCAATAAGAACAAAATAAGACTTGGTTACAGTACCTAGGATGTGACACAGAATTTGTTGTTTGCCTTCTTTGGGACTTAAAGTTTAAAAAAAAAAATTCAATGAGGCTCTCCAGGCAGAATCAAGTAAGACAAAGCTAAGGGCGGAAAGAAAAGGGAAAGCCTCCAAGTCCACCGAACATGTAGCACTTGGACCACCTGGTCCAAGACACAGAATCCCAACTGGAAGCACTCAGGGTGGTATTCAGGGCAATGACACTGGAATCAGATGGGTTTAGGCTCAAATTATGGCTCCACCACTTGGCGGCCAAGGCATCCAGTGTTCCTCAGTTGCCCCCAATAGTAGCTCCCTCATAAGGCCCTGGGAAGAAGAGATGAGCTGAGGCATGTGAAGTGGTGAGCATAGCACAAAACACACTCTATTAACTGCTACTGCTGAGGCTGCAACTATTAATATTACTGGTATGCTGGAGTCACTAGACAGCACATTCTGCAAGAGAAGTTTCACGCATAGCACAGTGGTTACAACTGCACGTTCTAGAATCTGACCGCAAACCCCAGCTCAGCCATTTTCTAACTTAGGTAAGTTCCTTGAGCAATTTATTTAACCTCTTTGTGCCTTAGTGTCCATATATAAAAAGGGGGATGATCCATTAAGTTGTTGCAAGCCAAGTTAGTATGTATAAAATGTTTGAGGCTGGGCATGGTGGCTCACGCCTGTAATCTCAACACTTTGGGAGGCTCGAGTGGGAAGATCGCTTGAGTCCAGGAGGTGGAGACCAGCCTGGTAAATACAGTGAGATCCCATTTCTACAAAAATAATTTTTAAAATGTTAAAAATTAGCCAGATGTGGTGGTGTACATCTGTAGTCCCAGCTACTTGAGGGGCTGAGGTGGGAGGATCTCTTGAGCCTGGGAGTTCGAGGCTGAAGTGGGCCATGATCAGACCATCACACTCCAGCCTGGGCAACAGAGTGAAACCCTGTCTCAAAAAAAATTAAGTTAAAAAAATAATTAAACATTTGTAAGATCAGTACACAGTAAACATTTTTCCATTTATCCTTAGTGGAAATAAAAATACAAACAATAATAACTAACACAGATCACTTACTATAAGCCAGGCACTTCATTAGACTACACACATGCATGCACACACACATACACACAACATAAGTATGAATGTGCAGTCATGTGTCACTTAATGACAGGGATAGGTTCTGAGAAACGTGTTAGGTGATTTTGTTGTATAAACAGCAGAGTGAACTTATGGCAAACATTCCCCTTCGCTCGACTCTCACGTCTCCTTCCTGCCACCATGTGAAGAAGGATGTGTTTGCTTTCCCTTCCGTCATGATTGTAAGTTTCCTGAGGCTTCCCCAGCCCTGCAGAATCTTTTTTCTTTATAAATTACCCAGTCTTGGGCAGTGTCTTTATAGCAGCATGAGAACAGAATAATACAGTAAGTATCTGTGTATCTAAACGTATCCAAACATACTATGGTATGGTATCCGAACATAGAAAAGGTACAGTAAAAATACCATATAAAAGATAAAAAATGATACACTTGTACAGAGCACTTACTAGGAATGGAGTCTGTGGGACTGAAAGTTGCTCTGGGTGAGCAAGTGCTGAGAAAAGTGAGACCCTAGGACATTCCTGTACACAACTGTAGACTTTACAAATACTGTACACTTAGACTACTCTAAATCTATTAAAAAATTTTTCTTCTTTAATAATAAATTTATCTTACTGTAACTTTTTTACTTTATAATTTTTTTTTTTGAGACGGAGTCTCACTCTGTCGCCCAGGCTGGAGTGCGGTGGCACGGTCTCAGTTCCCTGCAAGCCTTGCCTCCTGGGTTCATGCCATTCTCCTGCCTCAGCCTCCCAAGTAGCTGGGACTACAGGTGCCTACCACCATACCCGGCTAATTTTTTGTATTTTTAGTAGAGACGGGGTTTCACCGTGTTAACCAGGATGGTCTCGATCTTCTGACCTCGTGATCCGCCTGCCTCAGCCTCCCAATAAACTTTATTTTTTGTTTGATTCTTTTGTAAAAGCACTCAGTTTACAACACAAACACACTGTACAGCTGCACCACAATATTTCCTTTATTTCCTTACTGCATAAGCTTTTTTCCTTAATTTGTTTAAACTTTTTAAATTTTTTGTTGAAAAGACATGAACACACACATTATCCTGGGCCTACACAGGGTCATGATCATCAATATCACTGTCTTCCACCTCCACATCTTGTCCCACTGGAGGGTCTTCAGGGACAGTAACATGCCTGGAGCTGTCATCTCCTATAATAACAATGCTTTCTTTTGAAATACCTCCTGAAGGAGCAACCTGAGGCTGTTTTATTGACTTTCTTTTATAAATAGAAGGAAAGCACTCTAAAATAATAATAAAACATATAGTATAGTATAGTATAGTATAGTATAGTATAGTATAGTATAGTATAGTATAATATAGTATAGTAAATACATAAACCAGTAACACAGATTTTTATTATCAAGTAATATGTGCTGTGCATAACTATATGTGCTTTATTTTTATACAACTGGCAGTGAAATAGGTTTGTTCACATCAGAATCACCCCCATGCACGTGAATAATGAATTGCTCCATGATGTGACATTAGCAATGACGTCAGTAGGTGATAGGAATTTTTCAGCTCCTTTATAATCTTATGGAGCCACTGTTGTATGTGTACATAGCCACTCTTTGACCAACATGTTGTTATGTGGCACATGCCTGCATGTATATTTCATTATCCTCATTTACAGATGAGAAAAATGAGGCACTAAGTGGAAAAGTAACATGTTGGCCTCACAGCCTCTAAGTGGCAGAGTCATGATTTAAATCCAGGCAGTCTGGCTCCAGAGTCCATGCTCTTAATCACTATGGTATGCTGCCCGGAAAAAAAAAAAAAAAAAAGTTAATATAATGAATGAATGTTCCTGCTGGAAAAATACTGAAAAGAGCCAGTCACTTTGCCTCCAAAGTTTTCACTGAGTAAGGCCAGCTCTTGCAAAGCGTGCACAAGGGAAGAACCAAGGCATGTGGAGGACAGAGAAGAGCAGACTCAAGAGACTCGGTGCTTCCTCCCTAGGGTGGCAGGGGCTATTCAGCCAAAGCATGAAGAGAAGGGTGGCCCGGAGGCTTAAAAATAACTCAAGGTGCTGGCCCTAAATCCAAAGTCACTTGGTTTTCTAGCATGTTTTAAACTGGCAAGGAGCAAATGATTATTATGGGCTTAGCCTTCTAGTGGTATGATAAGGGGCTATAAATACTCAGAAGACTGGATACTGGTCTTGAGGAAGCTTATCACAGGACAAGATACCTTCAGCTTCCTTGCTAACCCACTGGCTGAGTTTGATTTGTATGTCTGCAACTCTTCTAGATTGCAGCTATGTGTGTTGGGTTTCATGCTGCTTAATATATATATTTTTAAATTTTAGGCCATTTAAGGTCAAACACGTATTCTTTGGTTATGACAAGACAAGTTGACCAGAAGGCCTTATCAATACTTCAGAAACCCTGAGATCTCACCTTATAATATTGCATCTCAGAAACTGTGGAATTTTAGGTCAACTGTGTATTGAATCAATAGTTTTCTGCTGACTAGTTCTTAAGAGTGATTCATTGCTTTTTTCATCCTCGTTGAATTCAGTTTCCTGCAAATATCTGAACTCTGGGTTCTTCCAGATCATCTGTTCAGTGGATGTTTCCCAATAAATGGCTTTAAGCAATTGAAAAGCTCAACCAAAAATACCTGAAGATAGACAGAAAGAGATGGGAATGGAACATGGAAGAGAAGAGGAAAGGAGGAACAAGAAGAACTGAGGAACACAAGCTGGGTCATCAAATTATTAAAAAGACAAACATTTCTTACCTACCAGATTAGCAAATACCAGAATCTTGCTAATATACTTTGTTGGTGAGACGTAGGAGAAATTGATATGCTTATATATGGCTAGTGAGAGTGCAAATCAGTACAATCTCCTCTGTAAGTGAAATCTGCCAACATCTACTCCACTTTAATTTTTATTTTTTTACTCTAAATAAAATATTCTTACTAGTTCCTATTTCTAGAGACAGGTTACGTGCCAGTGCTATAAAGGTCAAAGTGGGATAGTATGATTCTGAACAATTTAGATTACTAACATTTTACAATCCTCAGCCTGTAACAGGAATGTTCCATTACTACCATGGCAAATACAATTGAACATTCATAAATAACCGAATGAAAGTCATAAAGCCTATAAGGGTATTTACTTACGTGCACATATCAAAATCCAAATACTCTCATTTCTCAACTAGCCAGTGTTAAAGGACCATGCCTGTATATTTCTTCTATTCTAAAGGCAATATGTTCTCATTTAACATTCCTAAAATTAGAAGGTCTTAAAATTAATGATCTTAGATCTGATGGCTTATTTTAATGTAGCCACTTGAAGTTATTTGGCTGACAAACTAAGACAAAATTTTAAAATCACAGTGTAAAGATATTTTCTACATATCAAATGAAGTATTTTTAATTGCTTAATTTTATTTTTATTTAACATAGTAATTGTACATATTCACGGATCAGATAGTGATGTTTCAATACATGTAATACATAGTGATGAGATCACAGTAATTAGCATATCCATCATTTCAAACATTCATCATTTCTTCGTGTTGGGAACATTCAATATCCTCCTTTTAGCTATTTGAAACTATACACTATGTTATTATTAACTATTGTCATTCTGCAGATGAATGAAACACGAGAACTTATTCCCCTATCTAGCTGTAATTTTGTATCCTTTAACAAATGTCTCCCTATCTCCGCCTTCTCCCTACCCTTCCTAGCCTCTAGTATTCTCTGTTCTATGTACACATCCTTTGAACTAGCTTTCTACTTCTGGACATAAATGTTTTAACTGGGTGTCAACTCATGCTATACTAAAAAGCTATCCAAATTCTGAGTATTTCTAAATTTCAGGAGAGATAGTAATGAAGGGGTTTCATAACAACCACAGGACCTACAAATTATATGTACTATAACTTTGCCTTCACTAGCAAGTAGATGGAGATTGTATTTGCTCATAACTCTAAATCTTTTGGTGAGACTAGATTGGGAGGTTTGCCGAAGCGGCTGCTATGTTTTATAGAATTCAACAGTAAGGATTACTGAGTGATGGGTCAAGCTATATTAGAAGAGGAAGAGTCTGGGCCTAAGAAAGGGACATAGGAGTTCTACTGTTTCCTCTACCAACAATTCTTTCCTCTTGAACAAGACACCACTACTCATCCGTGAATGATGAAAGTAAATGAGCTATAAATTTGCTTCATGTTTAAGGATCCATCTATACTACAGCTAAACTGCGTTAAACCCACACAAAAGGAAAAAGGAATTAACACTTAAGAAGTGAGTTCCTACTAATTGTCTGCCATTGTAGTTCTCCATTATGTCTCTTAACCCTGCCAACAACTCCACAACATAAGTATGATTATCCTCTTTTTACAGGCTAGGAAACAGACATTCAGAGAAGTCACTGTCCTGGTTTCAAAGCCAACCAGTTACAGAGCAAGGAATCAAACCTAAATGGTTCTACCTACAAAAATGGGCTCCTTGCTCTTTGGTGTATTTTCTCTACACCCAGTAACCTATACAAAAAAAAAAAAAGAAGGTCTCTATCACAGATTTTGTCACAATAAAAACACATCTAAATGCAAAGAAGAGAGATATATTTTTAAAGGAAAATAAGGAGAAAAACCAAAGATAAATTCATTAACCAAAGGATTAAATAGTTCACATTTAAAAACAAAACAAAAACAAAAACAAAAAAACTCTGAATCACCAAAAGTGACTTAAAATCTGTTTCTACATAGTGTTAAAATAACCAGATGATGTGCGGTTAATTAACTCTGTTTAGACTAAAGTAAATTTGGGCATTTGGTTCTTTTTTCCTACCAGTTGTGTTACAAGGACATACAGTGAATCACTCCTACATAGTCCAGGAATAGTTTTCAACTGAAAGGTCATTTGTATTGTTAACTCATAAGAAAAACAAAAGTAACACATTCATCCTGCAAATAATCCAGAACTCTAAGTTCTCAATGGCCCTTTCTTTAATTCAGTAGTCATTTATAATTTTTAAAGGTTGGGTTGGAGCTGGGGGTGGTGGAGTTCTTACTGAATTTACTTAAAGTTAGTGACTGAAAGACTAAATTAAAATTACATTTAATCTGAATTTACTCCTAGTGTGGACGATTCCCTCCCTGAGTTTGGGAGAGTGATCTGTGATGTGATCCAGTGTTCTAAACAAGGCTGGAGGGAGAGAAAGGAGAGGCGGAAATGAAGGGGGTGGAGAACAGCTTATAAACTAAAGGAGGTTGGCCAGACGTGGTGGCTCACGCCTGTAATCCCAACACTTTGGGAGGTCAAGGCAGGTGGATTGCTTGAACCCTGGAGTTAAAGATCAGCCTGGGCAACAGGGCAAAACCCCGTCTCTACTAAAAATACAGGAATTAGCCAGCCATGGTGGCGGGCACCTGTAATCCCAGCTACTCAGGAGGCTGAGGCAGGAGAATCTCTTGGACCCAGGAGGCAGAGGTGGTGGTGAGCCAAGATCATGCCACTGCACTCCAGCCTGGGTAAGAGAACACGACTGTGTCTCAAATAAATAAATAAATAAATAAATAAATAAATAAATAAATAAAGGAGGAAAGGAAACAAAGGGTGAGATATGCTGGACGCAAGTCACTCCTCGCTCCATGGGGAGGGCTTCTGTTTGCAGACATTTTCCTTCCATTAGGGCCCTAAAGGTTTGGCGAGCTGCAAATCTCCAACTTGTAGGGGCAGGACCATCCTTTCTTCCATCTGCCTGTCACCTGAAGTCACAGAGAACTGATATTGCCTCTACCATAAATTAAGAGTCAAAAGGAAAATATTCCTCCAGGATTCAAAGTAAAAGAAAGTATGAGTGAGTCTCTGCTTAAGTGAAGATCTATAACATAACGAGATGTCTACTCTAGAAGAAGGAATAGGGAAACATGCAGGCCCAGATGAAATCCTGGGCAAGAAGGGGTGGGCTCAGTTGATGGTCTTGTCACTCTCTCCTAGAAGTCACCAGCACACCCTTCAGTGAGAAGGCACAGGAAGGGAGGAGGCATCTCCTAGGACTACCTCCTCCAGCTTCCTCCCTCTTTTTTGATTAAAGACCTCAGGAATTTATGGGTAATTCAGTGCAAAAGGCCAGAGATTTTACCAGCTTTGCATACTGACCAAAATATTTTGCCAGAATAAAATATTTTAGAATACAAACAGCCATCCATCGGTATGTGCAGTGCTATTGCTGTTGAATGTGAAGCACACTGAATTGCTCAGTATCAAAAATATCTCCTGGTTAAATCCTGACTCTGATAAACACAGGCAGTTTATTGAGATCATATCCTAAGAACCCCATTGGTGCCAGATTTGCATCATCCACAAAAACAGTGGGAAGGCCCACTAACCAATTAAGACACACACAAAAAAACCCACAAAACAAAAAAGTCTGAATTCTAAAATATTAAGTTTCAATTTATTTTGTGGGCCATTTCTGGGCTCCATTCTGTTCCATCCGTCTATTTTGGTATTTGTCATATTACTCTTACAGCTTTATGTATATCAGAAATAGTTCATAACTTTTTAAAATCAGGGTCTCAGCATCACACTGAAAGGCCCATAGAGTCTTCCACACAGCAGGACACTGGATGATTAAAGAAAGAAGAGCTGGTGCAGTTGAGACATATGAAAATAAAAACAAATTCCCATCTCTCAGGATCTCACTGAAGCTACGGAAGAATTCACTTTCAAAACTTTGTAACACTCTGACTTAAATGCTAATTCCCTTTTGTGATTCTGAGTAATGACTACTTTAAAAAAAAATCTTGCAGCAACACAAATCCATGTCATTCACTGACCTTGGTATATTCCTAATGAGATGTCCCTCTGTGACCCAAGAATTACTAATGGGGGGCTGGAAATAATGAATGGAGGAGTGGAAGATGAATGATATAGAAGGGGCACCACTAACATTTTCCACGAGCAAGATCCATGCGCTGTGTAACAGAAACATAACAAACGGCTACATAACAAACGGCTTCATCAACTAACCCTCACCCCTGAAGAAAGCAACCAATAGGTTTGGCAGCAGAATCCAGTAAACATATTACCCTGAGAGATTAATTGGATGTGAACTAAGGCCTCTGCAGCATTTCTTTCTCCCAACTATGTATCCTACAACTGTGCCTTAAAACCATCAGTGTAGTTCTAAAAACGTAATCTCAAATTTATCGAAATATTCTGCCTCATCCTTTGCTGTAATGTCATACTTCTTTACCTTTTTACTTTCTGTTTATAGTACAAAGTTATGATCAAAATGGAGATGTAAAATTCCAAGGATCATGATTTAAACAAAAATATACTCTTGAATTAATTTTCCCTAGAAACTTACTCATTTGTTCACCCCAAATTAGTTCTCATGTACTGCCAACAGACAAAAACCTGCATGCAGAGCTCAAAAAGTTAGAGATACTCACATCCAGGTCTCAATGTGCTGATCCCAAAATTCCCAGTAGTCAGCTTCAGAGAACACATACCACAAGTAAGTCTGAAGCCCTGATGCATAACAGACCAGAATGTGTCCCGAACACACATCCGGTTGACCCTTCCCACTGCCCTCAAGACAAAGTGCAATATCCCACAGCACAGCTTACTGCAGTCATGACGGCAAGAAGGAATAAGAGGCAGGGGCACCTGCATCAGCCTCCAGGTGGCCAGCACAGAGGGAAGTCTGAATTAGATTCCTAGGGCTGCGGTGACAAAGCATCATAACCTTAAAATAACAGAAATGTGTCGTCTTTAATGGGTAGCTTAAAATAATAGAAATGTATCATCTCACAGGTCTGGAGACTCGAAGTCTGAAATCAAGGTGTGGGTCTGAAGACTCTGAAGGAAAATCGCTAGCTTCTGGTGGTTTGCTGCTAGCTTCTGGTGGTTTGCTGGCAATCTTTGACTTGTAGATGCATCACTCCAACCCTTGCCTTCACCTTCACTTGGAGCTGTCCTCCATGCCTCTGTCTTTTCATATCACCTTCCCCCAATGCACACCTGTCTTTGTGTCCAACTTTCTCTTTTTATGAGAACACCAGTTGCACTGAACTAGGGCCTACCCTAATGAACGCATTTCAACTTGATTCCCTCTGTAAAGACCATGTTTTCATGTAAAATCACATTCTGAGGTACTGGGGCGATGACTTCAACATACTTCTTTTAGGGGAATGTAATTCAACCCATAACAAAGTCTTCCTCCAAAATGGGGTTTGATTCTAAGTCCCTTCCAAACCTAATTTCTATTGGTTCCTGTTTTGCAGGATACAATAAGTTGCATATTAAGTAGGAAGAGAAATATATTTTAAAATGTCTGCATTGTACTCATACCCCACCTCATTCCACAGAGAATTTAAATTGATTAAGATTTGTTTTCACCTTCAAATTCCTAATATTATTTTGGGTGAAAATGAAAAGATTTACATCATAACATAAAGATTTTGTCATCTGTTAAATAATTTTTTAACTTGGGCAATTCTCTCACGTAATTTCTCTGACTCCGAGTTTCCCAGCCTGTAAACTGGAAACAATTAGACCACCCATTCTGCCTCCCATACTGGATTTTGTAAGAATAAAATGACACATATTATAGAAGAATGTTTTGAAACGTAAAATTGTGTAACAATAAAAGGTCATGGTATTCTCAATCTGACATAGCTTTCTTTCTGTTATACATTGGTAAAAGAGTTCCTAGAACAGAAACCAGAACAGGTGGTGTAGTATGCAGGTATGAGGTTTACACTGGGAAGTCATTTCCCTTCCATCATAATTGGCCCTGCTCCCTGCCAGGGCTGAACTGTGAAGCCACACACTATCCTAGTCATTAACCTTACACCCTTACATGCATTTTAGTCCCAAGAAAAGAAGACAAATAACTTCTGGAAACATGAGAGACAGTATTTGTATTTTTTAAATGGGGGTGTACAATAACATAGGATAAAAGACACCTGGATAATCAGGGAAAACAAAGGGGAAAAAAGCTCACTTCTCATACTCCTTGAAAATATGATTGAGAGATGTACAGTTTCTTGTATTAAGTAAAACCATACATTTTCTAGAATAACCAAATTCAAAAGAACAAAATTACATAATCTTAAACAGGATCAAACGATTCTGTGTCAAATTCTGAGGCCTTTTTTTAACTAAAGGAATAAACCAGTGGTGTCCCTTTCTTTTTAATTTAGCAGGACTCAGTTGGCTGTTTTTACAAGTAGTGTTATAGAATTATTTAGTGTTCTAAGTGGTATAATATTGAGGTGGGAGACAAAGGAAAAAAACTAATTCTTGTAAGTCTCCCAAGTACAGAAAGCCATTTTACTCATCTGTGCTACCACTCTACAGTTTTAACTAACACTGGGGTAGAAACTGCCCCCACAGATGGGATTCTATGTAATCTATGTGCATGGCACCCCTCCTGGAACATTGTACAATATCAGGGAACACATAAAATAAATGGCACCACTGGAGTTACGTAATGTAATAGCCAGCCCTGGTGGAAATGGAGGAAGGAACTGGGATAGGGGGCCCTGGAAAACAACAGAGTGTCAAATGAAGGAAACATAAATCACCGCAACTTCATGGAAGGCTGTGGTGGAACAGAAAAAAGTACTGACCAAGGAACCCAACAACCCTGCGTCCTGGTTCACAACCCAGTACGTACTGGTGTGTAACCTTACATAAAATCACTTGAGCTGTTTCCTCGCCTTAAAATGGAAATAAAAATTGCAACCATCTTTTCTACTGCAAAGGATTACTGTGAGAGTCCAATGAGATTATGTATGGGACAGTGCTTTGTAAACTTGACTTCAATGGAAGATGTTACTATCTGGGGTATAGTACAGCTTCCCTACACTCTGTCTCAAACTATGAAACTCTTTTCTCTCTGGGGTCCAAAAGTAAATGTTGAAATGCAGCTGCTCTTACTTAATTCTTGTTCTTTCATGAGCATAGTGGGATATTTGTTATTCTGTATAAACCATATAAAGCTGTTATCATTTGTCAGTGTCGATTATTGCTACTAGTTGTTCTAAATAAAATATCCCCAAACTCAGTCTAGATTCAAGTCTCCTGGGTGGAACATGTTAGCTAAACAATCTTATAATTTAGAAATTATTTTTCTAGGGTAATACATGTAACTACCAATAATTATACCTACTATTTTCCTGATTAAGATTCAGAAAGCTGTTTGTTTTTAAACTGTTTCCAATTAGCTGGTTTCAAAAAAAAGTTTAATCTTATAAGCACTGCCGGCTTGACACAGTTGTAGATCTCAAGCTTCTTTTTGGCTTTTCTTATCAAAGTTGGGTCATGATGGAAAGATAACTCTTTCCTGTTAATGAGTCACTATATCTCATGCCCCCTTGCACCAAAAGCGCACCCTTTCCACAACTTACTCCAATCAGAAGAATGAACTGGGTTTCACTTCTAGAACAAAGTGGCAGAGCATCCAAGGACACAGATGCTGTAAAACTGCAAACTTAAACCACGAATTTTCTGTATATTTTCAGTATATTACTGTTTTAATATCAATGTTGAAATGGATGAGCAATGATCATTTATAAGGATTATTCTCCATCTAAGCCTAGAAATCTGGCCTAAAATACGCACTATTTCTGCCCCAGGGTTTCTCCACCAGAAGAAGATAAATTCTAGACACAACAATTATTCTAAGACAATTCTCCATTTATATCAGTATTTCTATAAGAAAACCTCAGTGTCAACTAAGTACTTGGAACAGTTCACATTCCTTCCTGCTATAATTCTGGAAGCATAAAGGATTACTTCCCCCATCAACTAGTCATCAGAAGCTGCAGAGGTCATAGCCAGGGTCCTTGTGAGGCTAGGGAAGCGGCTAAGCGAAGTTGTTTCTTAAGCCAAGTATCTGTATTTCAGGCACTGATTGAAATCTCAGAATAACGGCCCTGTCTCTACAATAAATAAGGCATATAAATTCTCGTTCCTGTCACCCAGTGGTTCTCAACCGGGGCAGTTTTTTCCCACAGGAGACATACAGCAATGCCTGAAGACATGTTTGTCACTACTGAGGGTACAGAAGTAGTGGCATCTGGTAGTTAGAGGCCCGGGATGCAGCTAAACAACCGACAATACCCAACAGAGCCTTTCATCAACAAAAACCCAGTCCAAATGTCCAAAATGTCAATAGTGTTGAGCTTACAAAGCACTGCCCTAACTAGTAGGATAGTATATCTCACTAGAGAATATAAGACAGTCCTCAAATAAATCTCTAGTCCCTCAGACATAGTCTTAGATACTAAATGTCACTGCTTTTAAGCACCGAATATGCTTTTTTTCATAGTCACTGGATGGAAAACACACACAAACACACACACATAAGCCTTTCAAGCACTGTTGCAAACTCCATTTTCTTTTCTATGTCATCCTTAAGAGCTTTACATAGAAGGAAAAGACAGAGGAATAAGGAGGTGTTGGAAAGATAGGACACAATAGAAAGGACAAATACATGTAAAATGAAAAAAAAATCCCTATCCTTTCTCTGTGTTTGGACATGACATAACACTCCGGTCAAATAAAAGAGGCATCCCACTGGAGCCAATGAAGTTTTATTGCCATAGACATGAACATCATAAAATTTTCCAAAAGTTAAAACACAAAGTTTTGTTCCCTAGCTATCATAATCACAGTAAACAAATTCAACACATAGTACACAAAAGGTTTCTCATTTAGCTGTTTCTATAGTAAGAAGAAATGTAATTGTGTGATCTTGAAATTAAAATTATTTTTACAGATTCATTAGGCTTCACTGGTCAAGAACAGCACATGAGCCTTGAACATTTAGAATGTGAACCTGAGTACAACCCATAAGACCTTTCAGCCAGTAGCCATTTCATATTGTTTCTCATCAACACCATGGAGACATTACCAGAGCAGTCACTCTAAGGAGAAGTCAGCCAGGCAACTAAGAAGATGCATTCAGGGAATGCAAGATACCACCAAATTCACTGAGAGATTAACTTATTAAAAGATATAATCTTAGAATCTCACTGTTGGAAAAACAGAAAAAAACTACCAATTGCTATTTGAATCTTCTCAACACACACTGACCAAAAGGTCTTCCTGTCTGTTCCTGGACTCTGTCATCACCATGTCACCTGCACGGTAGAACTAACATAATACTGTTTCTCAGAGTGTCTGCTTACACACTGTTGAGGTCTGTAGGAACTAAGATGTATGGATACTGTTGTTAATGCTCACCAATTTTAAGAGCATAAGACCATAAGGGTGGAAATCAATATATTCTCTTGGAAGAGGTCCCCCTTGTTTTTTGTTTGCCTATATTCTGGCCTGGAAGCATAAACACAGGGATTTCAATGGCAGGCTCACTTGGAACAACCGCTTCCATTCCACCTTGTTGCTTTCAATGGCCCCTTGCAATTCTCCTTGATACATCCAAGGTAGGGTCAGGGCAACACAACAACGCAGGACGAAGGAGATACATGGTGTTTGGGTGTTTGGTAAAGAGAAATTCACTCGTTCTTCTACTCCTCTCACCTTCCACCAACCTGCCCCTCAACCATGGAATACAAGGTAGGCACCAATGTTGTCATGACTCTACTTCTCATCTCACTTTATATTAGGTAAGTCAGTCTCATAATTTTAAATGTTATCTAGAAATAGGTGGTCCCCAAAATGGCATCAGTTTAGACTTCTCATCTGATCTCCAGATTCACCATTTGAATGTCTAAAAGGCTCCTCAAACTTAACACGTACAAAATCACCCTATCTGCTTCCTCCCTAAATCTCCTACGATCATCCCTATCTCAGTTAAAGATAACCCACCTCCTTCCAGGTACATGAACCAGACCTTAAAGTCACCTCTGACACTTCTGTCTCTACACCTCATATGCAATTCAGGTCTAGCTACATATGTTTATATAGCTAGAATCCAACCAGCTATTCCAACTTCTACCACTGGATATTAAGAAGAAAGACCAGACAGAAGGCTACCACAGTGCTCCCAATCCTAAGAGGTTCGGTCTTCCAACTTCTACTCCTTGTTCCCCATCAATCTATTCTCCACACAGTATTTAGGGATTCTGTTAAAACATAAGTCAGACCCTATCACTCCTCTACTCAAAAGCATCCTTTCAGTGGGCTCCAAGGTCCTAAACAATCTGGCACCCATTTTTCCATCACCGTCACCGTCTCTTTTCTTCTTCCCCTTCACTCCTCTCCATCCACCCTGGACTCCTTGATGTTTCTAGAACACAATTGGCCAACACTCCTGCCTTGAGGCCTTTGTACTTGCTATTCTCTCTGCCTGGAACTTTCTTCCCCCAGGTATCTGCATTATTTATTATCTTCCCCCTCCAGAGTGTAAGCTCCAGGAGGATGGGAGTTAGGGGTCTGATCTGTTCCCTGCTGTATCCTCAGTGCTTAGAAGAGAGAGTGGCATGAAATAGTTGCTTAGTAAATAGTTAAATGAGTGAAATAGAGATAGTTGTCAGAGGACTTGCTGTTTTGCACCTGAAAGTCACATCTGGAGACCAAGAGAAAATGCACACCTATAATTAGAGGAACAACTCAGTATTAAAATGTAAGCCAAATATTTAAAGATCTAAAATATCTATAAATGAAACAATTATGTTAATAACCTTAGAATTTTTCCATATAAAGACAATTTTCTTTTATTTCCTTTCCTCTTTTAAATTTTGTATCATTCCTATCTGAGTGAAAATGAGGGCAGAGACAAAACAAAGTGATTTAGAGATGGTCAGTAGAATGGTTTTTAGAAATGCATGAATTCTGTACTTAAGAATTTGAAATTGTCCCCCATTGCAGACACCTTCAATTAAGCCTATTCTAATCTTGGCTAAGTGAGAATCCAACTTCATAATTTCACTCCCAGGCACAGCTGTTTGACAAGTGCAGCAGGAGCCTGTCAAGACACTTGGCAGCATCATTCCTTTGGAACACAATGGACTTTTTTTTCCTTTTTGGCAACCCCTATTACTCACTGATGGTAATTAGCAAACCATCTTTGGAGGAAATGTATAATCAGGCAACTAAAAGTGCCTTTTATGAAACTCCTCCTTGAAAATAAATCATTGACACTGCAAATGGTCAATATGTACTCTTAATTTTAAACTAAATTGCCCATTGATTTACCAAGATCTATTTTCCTGACTCTGTGGTCTAGTGACATTCATTTTTTCCGAGGTTCTGAATTCATGAAAAGTGACAGTGACACAGTTGTTTATTTTGATTTACTATCTCAATAGAGTAAGCAATTAGAGTGATTTCTCCCTTATTCAGATTATATAGCTCTTTTCTTGACTGGTTCCATCATAAAGCCTCATTCTATGGGCACAGCACAAAACCAGAGTCACAATCTAAAGCTAGTCTTCCCAGGACACACAAGAGAACAGGATCGGGGTGACCTAAGCCATAAGAAGCTGGCACTAGGCTGCTGGGGGAAATACTTGCTACAGGGAGGGACAACTAGAGATAATTACAATAAACTCAATCCATGCCTCAAGAACCTGAATTCTTCCTACCTCAATTTATGATGCAGTTTGGGGCTTTCAGAAACAAACGGCACCTGTCCCACTTTCACACCTTTATAACAACTTGTATCCCAGCACACCTTCCACCAACACCTTAGACAAGTTTCGACAAGTGCTGCTGAATCACTTGAGATGGGCCAAAAGGTCAGGGCCCTGAAACTTTGTCAGCGTGATTATCTAAAGCCACTGGAAAGCACTCCGTGTGTTTCAGGGAACAGGTAGACTTTTCATTGCACAAAAGCAGCTTTGTTTCTGTATACGTGACGCCTCCTAATTAGAATCAATGATTTTTTTTATTGTCGCTCCCGATAAGCTTGTTTGCCTAGCTTCATTTTCCTAAAACACTTTAAACGTTTCTAAGAAGGGCGAATGTCGGTAGAACACTGAGACAGGCCTTGACCCAGGGCTGTGGTATTGCATGATGTTTACAATTTGTCATCCTTGGGGGTAATTTTGTAAGCTTAAACACACTAAAGGACATATTATAAAGAGCCAGGCAATTTCATTTTGTTTGAATATATTTATGGAAATGGACCAAAAGTGTCCATAGAGGCACATTGTCATTTTTTCCTTGAGTGTGTGCCAGTTCATGACCAAAAGCAAGCATTCAGAGAATAGAAGAGCATTTATGACCACATTGTGTGTATCAAATAAGCTACTTTATGAACAGATGGGGAGTATTGTGTTTCAGGGTCTTAGTAAAACAGTCCTTCACACCAAATTTCTGTGCACAATGCTAGAACTCTCAGTGATTCATTTATAACCTTGCCCTTGATAATGAGCAGATCTCCCTTGAGGGTAAGTGCCTGTGGGACAAGAAGACATCACACATACTCATGGCTTAGAAAGATGACGAGCAGGGGAAAACTGTGCCCCAAGAACATGTAGTTTGGACAAGGTGGGAAAATCTGAGTAATCCACTTGAGATAAGGAGCATTTCCCCAGCAATGGTGATTGTATGGCAATGGAATCCTTGGAGAGTCAATAAGAAAAAAAAATAGTTGGGCTGGGAAAGATTTAATAAGTTGGAAAGCAAGTTATAGGAGCCAGCACTGGAAAGAAAAAAAATTAATGGTCTTTTAAGTTCTTTGATGAGACCAGGTCGCCACTCACGGAAAGCTCCAAGATAAGATTGAAATGTGTTTTCTTTTCAAGGAGATATAGAAAACAGGGGTAAGTCAGAGAAGAAGCAGGGGGCACTTCTAGTTCCTTGTGGCAGATACTATACTCTGTGTTCACCAATACTCTGTGTTTAAGTGTCCTCCTAGACACACAGGAAGACCACTCTTTCCAACTGTCCTGGCAGTTAGTTGAGGTCATGTGACTGAGTGCTACCGAATGGGATAAGAAAAGTCAAGCCTGTCACTTCCATGCCTGGCTCCTAAAACCTCTCCACAATCCTCAACATCTCTTTTACCCTAGACTCAGATTGCAGAGCCATTAGATTGAAGGATCCTGAGTCACTATACAGTCATAAAGAGTTAGCCACATTAGAACAAAAACAAGAAATAAACTCCTATCATAGCAAGCCACTGATATTTGGGTTAAATTATTTTAATGTATTCCAATAGTACTCCCTTCTTATCATTTGCCTTTTTAAATATCATGTTACTGCCCAAGAGTATCTTTCATCTCATTCCTAAGCAGAGTGATCTCAGAGACCATCAAGAGCAATGGAAAACTTAATTTGTTTTCAGATCATAAGAACACAGGTTACCTAAAGAAAACACGTGGCCGGCATCATTTTCTGAGGAGCCAAAGAGAATAAACTGTTCTTTTCTTTCCTATGAATTCACACAAAACCATTTTATTTCTTTATTTTTAAATTTTTTATGGGAAATTTCAAATCTTCACACAGTGCAAATAACAGAATAATAAACCTCTATGTATCCATCACCTAGCTTCAAGTGTGTGTGTGTGTGTGTGCATGCATGTGTGCACATTTGAGGTCTACAGTAGGTTAATCATTAAGCCACGTGCTGTGGGTAGGATTCAAAGGTGAATAATTAATGATCTTTGAATATGTAGTAGGAAGAAGAAAGTCTGAATCTCAAATCCCAGAAATTACTTAGCTCTGAGGGTGACAGTGCGAATTAAAGTAACATAGTAGCTCAGAATTTGTGTAACATAGTCATTTTCTTTCACCTCCATTTCTCTGAACAAGTTTTTGGTCTAAGGAAGAGGTTTAATACTTTGTTTCTCGTTAAAATGTAGATACCCTTGGGAGAGCCAGCACACTGAATCTTTTCTCAGCTGTTCACCATTATATGTATGAATTTCTCTTTCCCGCAGTTCTTTCCCAAAAGCAAGCCTCAATTCGATGGAGAGGAAAATAAGGAGCAAGGCATGGGGCCTGTGAAGCAGCATGGAAACTCTGAGGGAAGAAGGCAGTAGGGTTCACCACAAATGAGATGAAAGACAAATTTCTATTTCAGAATTTTGTTTAAGGCCAAGTCCTCCATTTTCGCTTCATTACAACTGTTCTCCCAACCCCAAATCCATTCTCTTGGCTAATAAATCACCATTTGCTCTTCGGGGCAATTTTCATACTAGACACTGGGACTAGGGATGGGGAAAGAGAGTGACAAAAGAGAGTCAGCAGTAACAATATACCTCATCAAAAACACATGCAACAGGCCCAATACCCAGGCCCCTATTTAAAAATGAAAGCACTTTCAAACAAACATTCTAAAACACAGAAAAGAAAATTGGTGAGAGAGGCCTGAGAATCTGCCTCATAAATTTTAAAAGCAAGGATCCAGGACCAATCAGATGCCCTCTCTAGAACATTCTGAATGTCTGAGTCCACTGACCTGGGCCTTTGGCTGTGCTCTCCGGTCAACAGGCAAATGACTCTACAACCTTGGGTGGCTCAAACCCAGGGGAGGGCTCGTGCTGCCAGAGAAAGAAGCTCAAGTAACAAAAGGCAAGTCTTCCTTTCATGCTGCCTTCCCCAGTCTAGAGAGACATGGGGTCTATGGTGTTCAGGACTGAGTCACTGGGAACGGGTGCCATTTTGATGGGAAATGATTTAATTTGCTCTCGTCTAAACAGCTCAAGCATTTCACTCTGTTCTGTATTAATTCAGTCTGAGCAGGAAAAAAAAATTCCAAAGTAAATCTCAGCAGTGAAGGAAAAAAATCTTGAAAAGGCTGACAAACTCAGCAGAATGAGCACCAGTCCAAACCTTTGTTTAACAGTACAATACTTCACTCTCTTTACAGATTATAAAAGGAAATATTTAACTAATGGAAAGCTACTCATACTTAGGATAATGTATGCAGCCTCTGTCCACATCTTAATCATTCTACATAATTGATCAAATAACTCTGGTCTCTAGTCTTCCCCAGATTTTTAATTGTTTTCTTTAAAGTCCACAACAGAAAATGCTTTCATGCTAGTCTACATTGACGTGTTTCCCTAGCTGATCACTTGGCGTAAGATAAACGTGTGTTTCATATGATAGCTGCCAAGGGATATGTTTTAATGAGGAATTAAACTATAAACTTTAAGAGATAATGGAGAAGGCCTGGGGAAGTCAAAGTTTCATTTCGCATCCACTGAAACACAGTGCTTGCTACCTCAGTGATGCTACCCTCCTAAGATATGTTTTATTGACTACATTTGCATTTATATTAACTGGGTTTCCAATTCTTAAAACTGATCCCTATTTGGTAGTATAAGTCCTTCATGACTTCTTCCAGCCTCACTTCCGCTACTACCTAGTCTTGGACCATCAAACTACTTGAGAATTGTTTCTTCCTCTGTGCTCTTTCATACTCCTGTGCTATTTCATACAGCGATGTGCAGACTTAAATGGCCTCCTTTCCTTTCTCTGTAAGAATTACTGTCTTCTTTCAGGATGCAGTTACCTCCTCTAACAAGCCTGCTCAATCTCTACAGGCATACTTGGGAGCTTCTTCCCCTAGTTTTCCCATTAAAAGTTTGCATAGCCATATATCACAGCCCTTGTTTTACTGTTTACACAATTGTCACCCCAACAGATTGTGAGCTCCCAAAGGGAATGTCTCATTTATTTCTGTACCCCCCAGAGAAGGTACATGGTTTGCACTCAGTGATCAAATGAATGAATGAACACACAATGAGTGAACACATCAGGACACATACTATTTGGGTAAGGTAACTATATACCCTAATTTTTTTCAGGACAATCCTGATTTAGACTGATGTTCCAGTGAGACAAACCCACTTTCACTCTCAAAAGTGTGCTGATTTGAAAAATAAAGTATATGCTCACCCTAATTTTAGAGCATTAGGGTATATATTTACCCAAGCATATTGCTCCTGCCTGCCCAGAAGCTGGTCATATCATGTTCTAATTTCTCAACAACTTTTTAAACTAATCATTTAAAAAATTATTCAAAATTCTCCTTCTAACAAATTAAGCATTCTCCCTACTCAAGCTCTGTACCTGTGGCCCAAGAAAAGGACAATAAATATCGTGCTGCAAAATAAAAACACACAGGTTTCATTCTACTTTCTCACCAAATTCCTATCTACACCAACCTCCTATATGAGCGATGACACCTATTAGACAGATTGGTCTCCCCTCTGGATGAAGGACACAGGCTTCCCAGAAGTTAGAGTAGACGTAAAATCAAGTCTTCCCTATGCAGGCTCTGGGTTAACCAACCACAGATCCACTGTCCAGGGTTACAACAAGCATTGTCGTATCGATAGCTTAGAAGCCCTGACTCAGCAATTACAGTAGAAACTAATAAATTTGCCTGGAAAAAAAAATAAACATCTCTTTTCCAAATCATTCTACTCAGAACTTGAAGAAAACATTTCTGAAAGATCAAAGAGAATCAGATGACCTCTTCTTTTTGGAAAAATAAATGTGTTTGGTCTTTCACTCTACACATTCAAATTCTATCTGGACCCAAAAATGACAACACAACCACTCAAAGAAAAGGCAATCAAGAAATACTCCAAAGGTCACAAAGGGTGTTTCTAATATATTGCCAAACTAATTTTCCACACTGGTGCAGTCTGAAAGAACTGAGAAAAATGTATTTTAGAATCTATATATGAACAAATCTCCAAAGGTTCGACATACATTCCCTTGATCGTTTATGAAAAGATTTACATAATTCTTTCTAATTTTAAAGACATTATTTGAAGGCATGAAATTAGAGAAAAATCACAAAACAAATATGAACTAAAAAGAACATTAACCATCATGTAGTTAATGATTTTGTTTAATGAGGATAAAGCCTCAAATATTTAACCTCTTAGGGTTGCTCTCATTATCTATTGTTTTTCATTAATCCTAGAATCACAGGGCAAAGAAACATAAACCATGATTAGCTTTGAAATGTTTGCCCAAATCTGCTATGAATTTATTTTCAGGACAAAGTTCATGAAAGGTCAGTTCCCCAGGTAAACTGAATTAAATGCTTTCTAAAGGGAAACCAAATTAAACCTTTAACCAAATGGCAGGTTTCTAAACTGTGTTTTGGGATATGAAATCTGATTTGACAGATGTCTTATAGACTGTGGTCAATGCCCCATCTAATGAGGATTTCTGTGGTTTCGTTTTTACCTACACTAAGGGATTTGTAATTTATGGTGACATATATGTGTCTACAGTATGTTGAACATGTGCTTACATAGATAAATATGTTTGTATCTCTTACATAAAATTGCTGGGAAAGAAATCTTAAGATTTGGTTTTATTTTTTAAATCATGGAGTTTGCTTTTAATATCTGACAGACCGATGCCTTGTGGGATATGACTTGGAAGCTACACTCACTCTGATCTTTACCAGATGTTCACTGGTGGTGTTTTAGCCTCAAGAGACAAAGAGGATATTAATGTTAATTTTATTTATTTAATCACATCAGGCAGATTTGATAAAAGAGAAAATTCAATATTTTGGTAATTTACCAACTCTTCAGAAATGTCCATAGTAGCAAAAGTGTTTTGAAGATCATTTTCTATTAAAAGCTGAAAGTCTGCATTGTGTTTGGAAGAGAGAATACTCTATCTTACCTTTAAAAATGGGAACAGTGTGACAAATTTGTCAGCTCCACTGCTAAATGAAGGAGGCAAGGAGGGGGCGACAATGTATACATGGTTCAGTGCAAGACTCCTCCCGAACTTTGACTAATAATTGTAAAGAAAGAGACTCTGAACGTGAAATGGACACTCAGTTGAAAGCCTTCTGACACTACCAATCACTCTAATATCTTATCTTGTCTCTGAATTTTATTACAAGAGAACATTAAACTACCCTAATCATTGTCAGGCCATTGATAATAATGTAGAGATTGCTGTCAGGCCATTGAGAATAAGTAGACATGTACTCTCTACTAAACACTGCATCCCTGCATCTTAACAGAAGTAACAGGGTAGGCTTTTATTTATCTAGCACTAATGTCAGAACTGGAAAACTTTTACAATACTGGTTTTCAACCTTGAGTGCTCATTAGAATCACCTTGGAAGCTGCATCCCAGGTCAACTACATCACAAATTTTGAAGATGGGACCCAGGTAGGGGTACTTTGTAAAACTCCCCAGATGATTCCAGTGTCAGCCAGGGTTAAGAACTGCAGCCTCAGAAGCTCTAAGCATGGAACAGCTAAATAACTTAACAGTCTTGGAAAAATCAATTTCTCTGGGTTTTGTTCTCATCTAAAAAAATGATATGGGTGGAAAGAAATCGGAATGTGATAGTAATTGGCTTTCATTTATTTTTAGATAAAAATATATCCTTATAGCTATGAAATATTTCAAATAGGAAAGTATACCAAATATTATAACAGACACCTATGACACCTATATTACCACCA
The DNA here is from genome assembly GCF_002776525.5 of Piliocolobus tephrosceles. Lineage (NCBI taxonomy): Eukaryota > Metazoa > Chordata > Mammalia > Primates > Cercopithecidae > Piliocolobus > Piliocolobus tephrosceles. Next base: position 78,288,005 of record NC_045447.1, on the reverse strand, counting down.
TCAAGTTAAAATAACAATATTTTGCCATATCTGTTTCAATTCTCTCTCTGGAAAAAAAAGAGAAAGTAAAATCCTCACATCCCATCTCTTTCTATTTCTTTCCTTTTGAGAGGTATCCACTATCCTAAAGTTACTAATTACCCTGCCCACATGATTTTACTGTTTAATCACATAACTATTTATCTGTTGTATAATATTGCCCAGTTTGTGTTTAAATGTATATAAATTGTATTAATACCATATACACCCTTGTACACATATTTTTTTCACTCAACATTGTTCTTTGAAATGTATCCATGTTAATAGATATGTATGTAATATATGTATGCATATTTTAATTTTAAACTCTTTTATAATATTTCATTAGGAATAAGCCACAGTTTATTGACTTATCTATGGACAGTTATGTTATTTACACTTTTTTTGAGAAACAAAAGTAATAAACACCTTTTTTCATGTCTCCTTGCCACTATATACAAAAGTTTCTCTAGGGTAGGCACCTTGACACAGTTTTATTGGATAGACTCATCTTCAACATGACTAGGTATTACCAAATTGATCTCCAAAGTGGTTACACCAATTTACTCTCTCCAACAATGTTAAAGTATATCCACTTCTCCATACCCTTATTGATACTTGGTATTATGATAATTTATTAATTGTTGCCAATATGAGGATTATGAAGTGGGGATTAAGAATTATGCTTAGATGATATCTTCCTAAGGTCCTTCTGGTCATAGACCACATCAATACCAAGTCTTATCAAAATAAAAGTGGATATGAAAAAGCTCTTCCACAGCTTACAATGAATTTACATTTCCTCAAGACATGTCTTACGAGGCCAAAGCTGGCCTGTGAACCCATACATCAGGCCATAAAAGAGGAATGGGGACATGGTTCCAGCTCTGTATTTATTTTCTTGAAATCATAATCCAATGTTACTTAAAAAGCACCACTGCCCAATATTCAAGCCAAAGCAAATACTCTGGATTTTGCCAGGCAAAATGCCTGTGGAGAAATGAGTCAATTCATACAAAATTCAAAACTGGTCTTTGGTCAGTGACATTTTCATGAAAATCCGTGGGTGGGTAAAAGTTTTGAAAAATTCCTTTTTGCCATTGGATAAAATTCATCCAGGAAAAATAAAATTTAAGTGGAGACTCACATTCCCCCTAATTCCCTTATCAGCACTTCCTAACCTGCTAGCACAACTGCTTTCAATCACTTGTGAAGGCAAGTCATCCCTGTTTCTGATCCTAGCAACAGAACCCTGTGTCCCTCTACTCACTCTGCCCCAGATAGGCAGACAGGCTTTCTCATGAGAAGCACCAACAGACAGAGCATGCCTAAGCTCATTCAGAACACACTCACTGGGCACGTTACCCAGCCACCTCATGCTCTTCAACTTAATAGCAAAAAGATCTACAGTAAAAACATCCTCAGGGTGCACTCTGTTGGAACCATTTACCATGGATACTGTTAGGGATGATTAGTGTACATCTATGGTTTGGGGTTACACTTCATGTTGTCCTTTTAGGAACATGAAACAGGGATTTGGGAAAGGGACAAATTCAGAGACTCCATGACTTGTTCTGACCTGTGACCTTACCATCTCAGAAAAACTTAATAGAATTCCACAGTTATAGCTGACAATGCTCAAATAATTTGATAATTCTGAGATTTACCAAGGTTGCAGTTGGTCTAAGCTCAGGAAGGTCAAAATAGAGAGATTTAGCACCTAGAAATTACTATAGTTAATAGATAGCAGTGAATGGAGTCAGGTATTTTTAAATGTAATATTGGCATATCCTGGTTTCTGACTAGCTGAGGTCTGCCTGCCTGTCTACAGAGGCCTTTACTTCTCAAGCCCTTTGCCACTGGATGGGAATGTGTCTGCAATTGGGACGAGGCCTGGAAAGAGAGCAGCTGGTTGGGTTTTCCACAGAAGCAGTAAGAAAGAGATCTACAGAAGGGTGGAGTTGGGGGGGAAGGGAAAAGAACCCATTCTCTTCTTCCAGTAAGTTAACCAAATAATAAATTCACAGCCCTCCCCCAGTTCTGCCACCCAGAATCCTGAATGATGTGAATCCCAGGGTTCTGATAAGTCCAGGGAGTCATGGTCAGAGATTCTGAGAATGTGTTCTCTCATGCATGACACGGAATTTGGCATGAGGGAGGATACCAGTGGCAGCCGCTTACTGTAAGCAAGCCATCACTGAGTTAGCCCTCTCACACACCCCTATTTGACCATAACTTCCAGAAGCTCTTTGTGCTGCTTGTAGTCATGGTCACCAAACACAATGTGGTCATCATTTCTTTCTTGGGTCAATAAGCTAAGCAAGTGAAAATGACTAACTCTAACTATAATACACAGAAAATAGCAGTTAAACGTACGTAAAACAAAAAATGGCCTGGGTCTTACAATTTAGACTGCTCCTAGCCCTGCAGTGTATGACAAGCCACAAAAACCAAAGATCACTTCACATTTGCAAAAGAAGAATGTGGCCATTTTACTTGGCAAAGATCTTGAGCTTTGAGTCAACTACCATCAGATTTTAAATCAGTAGGAGATGAAACATTTTAGTTGTAACAGTTGTGTGTGTCTGGACTCCAAGACTATAAATACATGTTTTGCAAAAGGCAGAAAAATACATTTTTTCCAGGTGTATATCTACTTTAAAAACCAGGGTATTCTATCCTTGGATTACAACTGAAGAAGACTGCTAAATTTTCACAGCAAAATTAATTGCTGCCAGTTGGCTATCACCCTACAAATCAAGCAGATGACATGTAGCAACATAACAGTTTTCAGAAGACATACTGCCCATAATATGTATGTTTTAGAAGAAAATGAAGGCTTCCTGCTAAAAATATATAGCCCCAGAACTAGAATTGCAGCATTAGTCAGCTCCTAAGAAACCCTGTTTATTATTTGCACTATTACATGTGTAAATAAATGCTTTGTGGTCCTAGATTTGATACATTGTTAAATCACCAATCTGAATTTTATAAAGATTCCATCTAGAAGTGGGGAGTGGGCAGATCAAAGGTAGAGAAATTATCTCCCATACATCCTTAACAATACATTGAGAAGCTATGCATAAGCCTGCAAACATTAACCTATCAGCTTATTATTTCACTGAACTATTTCTATTTTTGATATTCATCATGCACTTCAGCAAAAGTCAACTTTATAAAGTTATATGTCTTTGCAAAGCCTGGGAACAGTAGGAAAATGGGGAAATCCTATTGCACAAAAATTAATTTTGCAATGCAAAAAATATTTTTCTGGATAATTCGAGCCTTTATGTTTATTTCAGTAAAGCCAAATCCAGTAAACTATTTTCAGCCAAGATTAGTCAGAACTAAAAGGTTGGACTGTTTTCCTTCAGAGGTTGAATGTCTTTCCTGCCTGCAATAGGCCGGTGTGTTCCAGAGTAAATGGATTTGCCTTCAATTGCTTGTCTCTTTCTGGCATTTTTAATGCAGAACCCTAGTGACAGAGTAAGGTTTTGCTGTCTGGAAAGTAATTATTCTTTTCACTCATATAACCTGGCATTCTCGCAAGGTATCAGCTTCAGGCTTTCCTTGAGAAAAATCATAATGTGGTGCATAATGTAGTGACAAGAAATGCAATTCCATTCCACAAGAAATTCTTAAAACTCTTTCAAAAATACCTACTGCACAGTGAAAAAGTACTTTGAATACTTGCATTATAGCTATCACCTGTTTGGTTTGCTTTTACATGAATCAGAAACCTTGGCCAATCTATAATCAAACATACACATAGTCCAGATTCTTTTTCATCACTGACATACTACAGAAAGAAGGAACTCGGGCTGGGGAACCACAGTACAAATAAATTTCTGTTCAAATTGATTTATATATTTCACATATTTAGTGACCTGCACCATACTCAATATCCAGGGAATACATAGAAATCTTAGACTTTAACTCTAAATGAAATATTTCTGTCCATCTAAACTGATATAAAACATATGTTCTTCTTTTTCCAAGACTTAAGTGAGCTGTCTGAGATTGTGCAAAGCCATCTCATGATCCCAAGGGTGATGCCCTGCTTATAAACCCTGAGGGTTTCTGTGAGGTGTGAAATTGTTGTGAAATCATTTAAGAATCATATTATTCAAAAATAGTACATTTTGCCAAGAAACAGAGAGAGTTCCAGGATGGATGTTGTGAAAGGCAGAGGCAAGGAAAAAAGAGACATCAGGCCCACTTCCCTCAGCACCAAAGGCTTCCCTGCTCTTTCTCCTCATACCGCTCTACAAAATTGCCTCTTAAAATTAGTCAAGATCCTGCAAGATTCTGCTCCTGTGTATCCCCTGGGTGATTTTATGCCGACTATAAATCATTAGCTAGTCTCTCAACCCTGGAAGGTACAGAGTGCAGGCATGTGGATGCATGCCAGAACACTTTTACTAGCCAAGTTGCTAAATGGTGAGTTCCTTTTCAAATACCAAAACCACTCTTCTCCTCATCCCAATTCTAGCCGGTTATTGGAGGGAAGGAAAAGTCACTGAATATTTGCTTTGGAAAAGAACTAAAGCTTGCTGATGTGCAATCTGTGTCCTGCTCTTGCACATCCATCCACATTAAGGAAATTCATAGTTGGTACCTGGCTGGCATCTCCTTTCCAAGATTTTACACAGTGTGGCAGACTGATCACCTGCTGGGATGGATCATGTACCTTTACAGGAGGAAATATAGAAATGGAGAGCCCCTAATCATGGAATAAACCTTCCCCTTCCTCAAGCTGAAGAGGAATCCCATCTCACGGATACCTAGACCACCACGCATGCAAACTCCATACAAGAAGAAAAGGTCCTCTGTCCCATGGGCCGAGTTGGGAAAAAACACACGTGTATGCAAAGTAAGCCGGGCCTTCAAGAGAGGTCACCCCTTGCGCTTCGGAAACTCACCGTACACTTGTTGGGCTTCTCCCCGGAGTGGACTCTCATGTGGATCAGCAGTTTATAGCGGGCGTTGAAGGGCTTGTATCTTCGAGGGCAACCTGCCCAGAAGCAAGTGAAGTCCTCCCCTTTGCGCTGGTCGATGTGGACCTTCTCGATGTGCCGCACGAGCTCCTCCTGCTGGTCATACAGGGCGCTGCAGTCGATCCAGCGGCAACAGTGCTTGCCCCCGACGTCGTCCATCTCCCCGTCGTCGTCCAGGGCGGCCTGGGGCAAGGCCAGCTGCTGGGCGTGGGGCCCGAGCTCCGGGTGGTGAAGGTGCGGGTGGGCATGGTAAGGGGGTGGGGGACCTTGGGGCGGCGGCAGAGGAGGGAGAGGAGGCGCAGGGGGCAGGTCTAGGGTGCTGCCCGGGAACTCCTCTAGGCGTTCAGTCTTGAACAGGCCAGCCGGCTGGCTGTCGGGGCCTGGCAGGCCGTGCTGCACCACCATGTTGTTGACCAGGCCTGGCTGGAGGCCGCCGTGCTCCAGCTGTTGCATGCGCTCGTACTCCAGGGCCCCGTCCTCGCCGTAGGCCGGCAGCGCCAGGCCTCCAGGGGTCACCAGCACGCCCTTCTGGCTGCTGGGCACCGGGCACGGCTGGGGAATGCAGCTGCCGCGCACGCCCAGGAAATGCCCGTAGACCTCTGGCTGCGGGGACATGTTGGCCGGGGAAGCCCTCGACCCGTTGATGTAGGCCACCAAGGACGTGGGCGACGTGCGGATGATGGTATTGAAATCTATCCCGATGCCATCCGACAGCGGGGACAAGGACAGTGCCCTCTTCTTAGAGCGCGCCGAGTGGGACCTGGTGGATGAGTGCCGAGGACTAGGGTAAGAAGAGTGGCTATTTTCCATGCCAAAAAGGTAGGATGGCAATGAGTTAGAGACACTATTGCTGGACATGGATGTCCCGGGAGGAAGGCTAAGGAGGTCCCCTAGATCAATGCCATTCTGAGAGCTGTGGTTGGCAGAAAGCGAAGGGAGGGCCCTGTAGCCGTGAGACCACTCTTGCTTCACGCTGGAGGCCGACTGACTTTCCGTCAGACTCAAAGTCGTGGACGCCAAAGACTCACGTGAAATAAGGGACCTGGAACAGCAGCCAGAAGGGAAGGAAAAAAAAAAGATAAACATTTTAGCAGGATATGGATTGCTTAAGAGCTAAAAGAACACTGTATTAACAATCCCTTAAGTATTTCCCCTAATTACGTTCTGTGCTAAACACACATTCTTGGGCTAAGATAAAATCCAAGGCTTCTAGTTCCAGGTAAATAACATCTTACCAAGAAGAACAATAAAACCTAATGCTCACTGAAATAATGTAACAAAAGATCTATTGTTATAAATAATCTTAATACTTTAGTAATAAATAGTCCTTGCTTTATTTTTAAATAACTTTTTCAATATGGGGGAAAAATTAGAGACCTGGGAAAAATTACTGATACCTGTTAAAGCCAACCAAATAAGTACTTGTTAAGCACCTACTGTGTGCAGCATGTTATGACAGGCTTTTCAGGCAATACAAATCTAAATAGAATCCCAGCCTTCAAGTAAAATCTATTTGGGAAAGCAACATATAAACTCATGCTTTATTTGAAAAAAAGCAAACCCTCAAAGTCAAAGGGTTGTCCAGGGGACTTAATAATTTCACAATTTAGTTTCACTGATATTAAGGAATTATCCTGATTTTTTTAAAGATAGTAATTCACATTGCCAGTACTTAGTCACATCAAATCACCCCAGGAAAGGAAAAAAATATAAAAAGCAGCTATAATATATAAAGGAGTAACTGATAACAAGTCATATCTGGAATTAATGCATTGGAGCCATGCAAGATTTAATCACACTTGCTAGCTGGGTTTTCTGTGAATTCTCGTCCTTAAATCCAAGCAGCTTTGGGCCAAGAGCAGATCACTCACTTTCTGTAGTTCACTTTTGCAACAATTCCTCTCCTATTCTTCTTACCCTTTAAAAAAACACACCCTATGTCTCACAATATATTATCTGCATATCAAAATGGTTCATAATGTAGCTCTGGTCACTTTAAAATTCATTTTGTTTTACTGTGACATTGTTGCCTTGAAAACAAAAATCACTTCTCAATCTTTTGGCTAATATCAAGTGTGAAAATAATTGAGAAAAGATATGTCCCTTGGATGAAAATTTGCCACAGAGGCAAGACATAACACACTGTATTTCTTGACCGAGACATGGTGTATATCAGAAGAACCTGGCTTATTATATGTACCTGCATTGACTTTCTACTGAGATCTTTTTTTCTAACAAAAAAGTTAATCACAACAAAACGTTATATAAAACGTGTGTCTTCTCAAAACGAACACATTATTTCCAGCTGTTAAACATCAACCTGTCGCAAAGGAACTGAGGGAAAAGAGAAGCATTTTCATCCCACCTGTTCATCTTACTCCATTTCACAAAATGGAAGCCACAAACACCATTTCCTACAAGCATGTGATATTAGCAAGAAAAACATCTCAGCTCCAAAATGCACAGTACAAGGTGATAACACCATGATCAATGAGATGTTACCATCAAGTGAAGTGATGTTTACCAATGAAAAACACAGCAGGAATTTACATCCAGTTGCCCTTGACATAGATTTTCCTCTTGGTCCATATCCTTAAATTCAGGTTGTAGTCTTTTTGCAAGCTCCAAAGTGGTTTTGGAATCATCTAGTTTTTAATTCCCCAAGGACACTTTTCAATTATTTTCCCAGCATACTTGCAGCATGTGGCTCTTCCTGCAGAGCTCAGCTGAAGGATCCTGGTGATTGGATGTCAAGGGCCTTTTGGTCTCTTCCCCAGCAAGATCCAGGAATTGCTTTCAGACCCAAACTAAATTAGTAGTCCTGTCATATATAAGGCAGAGACAACTGACTGCTTTACACCCGGAGGTTGAGAAGGTTCATAGAACATAAAGAACCAGAGCTTTGGCAGAGCTACATGCCTGAATGGATGCATATTCTCAGGTGCTACAATTGCCTGTCACTGTCATACTGGAGATATTAGATTGCTAAGTCATGACTAACAGACAGAAGTATGTTATCCACCTATATATACTTTGCTTATAAAATTGTATTATTTGGTTTCAGGGCAGCCTATAGTGAAATGTTCATTTGCTCCATTGTTGAGAGATGATTCTCATCTCTCTCAAATTATACCTAAATATGGCTCAATTTAAATCTGAGCATAAAGCCATGCAGGCACATTCTATAACTTCTTGGACATCTGAGTTTTCTAAGACAATTATCATATATTTTTCAGAAAGCAAATTCTATATTCTATTCATTAAAGTATTAATATGAACAGAGAACTCTCTTCTATCTCAAACACCTAATAAGAACAAAACTTCCCCAAATGGCCTTTGCCTAGCAGCCAGTCTCCCTCCTGTGTGATTACTTACATCTTTTAATCTTTCAAAGCTCTAATCCTTGACATCTCTCCCCAATACACTAGCTCCCAGTGAGAGTTCTCTTCCCAAAGAAGTTATATACTGTCTGCAACATGTCTTAAATGTAGCTAACTTCAGGCATCTGTGGGTGTTATATTCTTCAATAAATTTCAAAGTCTTTTTAACAGAAGGGATCGTTTTTATCTTCCCAGTGCCTACTAGAATGTTAGATACATACTAAGTACTCAAAAAACTGTTGATTAGGAAAGTAAATAAATAATCAATATAATGACAATGGAACATTATTTATAGCACTCACAAAGTGTTTTCACTATATATGATCTCATTTGATACAACCTGTCAGGTAAGTAAACTGGATTTTAAAAATAACTTCTATTTTACAAAGAATAAAACAGGGTTTGGGAAATGTCTCCCAGTAACACACACACACATACATACATACATACATACATACATACACCCCAAAGTTCTTAGAGAAATACAAGTGAAGCTGTGCTTGATATGCAGTGACCTACTGGATGATACACATTCTCTGTTGTTTTCTTTACATTGTATCCCACATGTGACCCACAGTGCTCTGCTTAATTGAAAGACCTGGTATAACCAGCTTAAAGTCACACAAGCTATGATGGGCACCCAAATTTTCTGTTCTTTCTGCAATAATATGTTGAATGAATGTGAATGGTTCCAAAGAGTTCTCGCCTCTAACTCCTGCTGCTACCTACACCAGGCCCACGGCAAAGAAAGTGACAGCTGTATCATCATTTGAGAGCAATCTCCATTTCCATATGCTCATCTGATCCTAATGATATTACTTCTGGTGATTGGTTAATTTGGAACTATATGTAAAAGGAAAGGAGATATATCTTGAACAAAATAAAACTAATAGGAAAACTCAGAAACCATCAGCAAAAATGATTAGGGTGGCTGGTCAAGCAAGAACTCAGTAACTTGTATGGGGCCATAAGAGCATGAGAGGCCTGATGACCATGTTAGATGTTTGCTTCAATGCCAAGCTCAAAATAAGTTATAATAGATCACATGGAGAATTTCTCAAAAGAAAAGATATATTTCCTATATATGTAGATCATGAAAAAGATGGCCAGTCGTAGTCTATCTGGAAATTCGTGTCCATGTGCCTCAGCAAATCCCCCAAAAGAATTAGTACTGTATTTAAAGACAGGATGGCTTTATAAACTGTTACAATTTACAGAGAGCCTGGAGTGCATCCTCAGCCCCCTTAGCCTTCTCTCACCTTTGTGGATATACTCTCAAAGGAAACCATCCCCAAGAATTTCTGATTTAGGAAATAAAAATCTAAATACAGTGCCCTTTTGGATCTGGAATGACATTCTGTGATGGCTGAACTTTGTCACTGACAAGCTAAGCACCTGGACTTTCTGTGTCCTGGTTCCATTGGGTCTTAAACAGAAATATTTGCAGGTAGCTTATGAATATTTAATCATAAAATGCAGGATTATGATGCATGTGAAAACACTAGAAAAGCTAAGTATGCTACAAAACCCATGCAGGTAGCATCTGATCTCTTCTACTACTCAATGTTTGTTAAGACTGCTCTATGAAACTGCTGTATGATGTTATTATATCAGCACCTCAGCCTTGTCATTTTAGGGGAAATATATACAATGACCTCTGTATTCGAGTTCTGGCAATGCCTAAATCAAGAATGGCTCCTGGATCTTCAAGATGGTAAGATATAGTTTGCATTTATCATTAAGCACAGGTAATCAGAAATGGTTGGGAACTTAATATAGGCAAATATACAGCATTAAGGCATGATTCTTATCATTGGATTAAATAGAATCCAACAAAGCTAAGGAAAAAGAGCTTTTCCCAAGATGAGCACACCCAAAAATCATACCCAAAGGAGGTCAAAAGAAAAAATACAAACAGCCAATAAATCTATGAAACTTCATAGATTTATTTATGAAAACTTCAATATTGTCAATAATTAAGAATGCAAATTAAGATAAAATAACATTTTATAGATCAAACTGGCAAAGTTTCTAAACTAGCAAAAGTCCTAAAAATAATAATACCTACTAATGAATGGTGTCTTAGAAAACAGGCACTCTCTTATACTGCTGGTTAGTTTATAAATTGCTAGTAAGTTCCTGCAGTACAATTTGAGAATATGTATAAAAAGCCTCAAAACTCTTTTAACACATTTTACTTTTAAGAATTTATTCTAATAATCAGAATTGTGCAACAGAAGATGTACAGAGCTGATCCACTAAAGCATTATTTATAATATTTAAAGAATGGGAAACAACTAAGTGCCAACTAACAAAAGACTGATTTTTAAAATTATAATTTTATTTATAAACTTTCTTTATAAAGTGGAATCCTGGACAGGAAGAAGCCATTATATGATGCTGAAAGAGGCTTTTATTATAAAAGCTTATAATTGTTAACTGGAAAAAGGTAATTAAAAACTATGTAGATTACTAGATCAATTTAGTGGAAAGGAAAGCCTATGTTTATTGTATATGTTTGAATATAGCTAGAAGGATGTATATCAAAATTCCACCCATGGTTGTCTCTGCAGATAGAATTCAGGATGACTGTCATTTAGTGCTTGGTACTTTTCCATGTTTTCCACATTTTCTGCAGTGAATAAGAATTACATAATCAGGAAAAACAATACATTTTGCAGCTTTTCATAGGGCAGCATCTCTCAAACTGGACAGTTCATGCCTCCTTTTCCACTTCCTTCCACTCCCAGCATGCCCCCAATGTATAAAACACTAAGCTGATTCTCTCCATCTTCTCTTTATCCCTAGTAAAATGTTGAACTTTGCCTCTTATTGAACTGTTGCCCATTATTCTTTCTCTCCATTGATGAAATACACAAACCAAGGCTCACAAATAAATGCAACCATTCCAAATTACTAAAAGTAAGTTCCATATTTCACCAAGCCAATTCCCAATTCCTGTTTCTTTGCTCATCCTGAAAAAAAAAAAAAATTCCATAGAAGGACTCAAATAATAAATACATAGTCAAAAACACTTGTCAGTGAACCATTAAGGTGTTGTCTTTTAAGGTTATAAAATTATGCTAAGGAATCAAATATGCCAGAAAACAATGAGATAATGACCCCTCTCTGGCCGACCCATAAAAGGGACTGCATAAGATACATGGCTTAAGCAGTCTGTGCCCTGACTACTGTCAGTTTCACCATTAATTATGATTTCTGCCTTCAAGGCATGGGCTGGACTTGCCACAGAAAGGAAGCTGAAGGCTTCCCAATGACACCCACCGCAGGAGCACAGTTCATTTTACATGCAGCACTCAGCAAGTCTGAGGAGTCCCTTAAGGCATAATCATCAGTGGGAAAATGACAGCAGCTTCCCATCACAAAAAGTCGCAGGTGAAAAACAAGTTTCTATCTCATGAAAAAATAGGCATAAATAAATGATTCAGGAACTATGATTTCAGAGTCTCAAATAGTGACTAGGAGGGACAACACAGAGATACAAGAGGGGAGAACGGGGTTAGAAGGAAAGAAAGGAAGAAGACACAAGATTCCAGAACTGCAAGGCACATAGCAGGTTACCGATCCCAAAGAAGAGGAAGCAGGGGCTTAAAGAGTAAAATTCCTTTGCAAGACCACAGTTATGGCAGAACCAGAACTAAGAGGCAGAAACTATGGATTGTGTTTTTCCAAGAAAATAACTTCCAGACGATAAAATAATTTATTTCAAACATAAAAATAGACCTTAAACACTGTACAGTATTTTAGTTTTATGGCCCTCCCACCTAATATCAACCTTGAGAACGATAAAACTTTGTCTGAGGGGTGATTTCCCTTTTCTATTCAATTCCCTCCTTTGGAGATAGATACATGGCATTTATAGTACCTACTTACTCTGGAACCTAATCGACATTGTGTTGAAATGTTACGTAACTCAAACACGAAAGTATGCCTTTCCAGACACATCAGAAAGTCTTAAAATTTATGCTTTGTATCGTTACTCTCTCTACTAGGCCCCTAAACTTCAACTATTTTATTATGCAGATAGTAGGTACTTAACAAATATTTAAGTAGATGGGTAGCTGGATGGATGCACAGGTGGACAAAACAGATTGTAGAGCTGCCTGGAAACTATGCATCATATTCATAGAAAACCTGGCAGGTAAGATAGGTGTACATGGACAATGCAAATTTGCTAGGCCATGATATGACTGCTTCACCAGGAACTGACAAATTTACACACCGTGTTTCAGTCACTGAGGCCCCACAATCTCAAATTAGGTATTCATTTCACTCACACCACAAGACAGTAGGTATTAAACCATTCTTCCCAATTAAGATGATATGATGGCACATACTTAGTTTTAGACATATTCCCCTACAAACCTCAAATAGAGAGAGTTGCTTGAGTGTGTAAGTGTATGAGTGTGTATTTGTGTGTGTGTATTTATGTGTGTGTATATTTTTGTGTGTGTGTATTTGTGTGTGTGTGTGTGTGTGTATTCAGAAAGAGAGGGAAAACACTCATGGGGTGTGTTTATACCATAAAGAAAGGGGAAAAAAAAGTTAACTTGAGACCTGGTATCTGAAGGAGGTATATTCAGGTTGGCTGCATTCATTGCCCTCTGTAAGCTAGGACTGATCTGGTTGCATGCTGTAGAGACCTGGCTTGCTGGAGGTGAAATGGGTCCCAGTCGCTGAACCATCATGGGACTGCTGGTGACCACTAGATTGTTGCAGCTGCCTTTTCCAATGGACTTGCACTGAGGCCCAAAGCCAAGAGCCCCTAAAAACAAATGAATCAGGTTAGCTTTCATGTCCCTTACATCAGAAATCAGTAAACACAGACATGTGCATGCTTATATCAGGACCCATCTTTAGAGACAGTCCTCACATCATTTCTTTATTTTTTTTTAATATTGATGATAGCAAAAAGCTTTCTCCAATTCTAATGACAAAGCCATAATGCTATAAGAGAAAACTTCCCATAATCAGCACTCATACAAAATGTGCTTAAATTTTACTCCTTCTATGTATGTGTCCAGTTATACTAAAAATCATATTTTATAATATCCTTCCCTGAAGGATTAAGGTGGTAAGTAGATGGGATTGCCTGTATCAAACCAAGTTTTTTCCTAGAATAGCTAATATCTTGAATCACCCAGCAAGGAAAAAACCTGTTTAACTGGTTTACTTCATTCCAAATCTGTACTTCGAAAAAGTCTCTTTACAAGGATGTAGTCTGGCTGTGTCTCTCTGCTCTTGACTTTTTCTCCTCATCTCAACACATTGTCATTGGACATCTACCCAATTTTTTAAAAAATCAGGATGACAGAGTTGTAAACAAAATGCTCATTTGAGAAACAGCATGGTAACCAAATTGGACATAGATTTTTCATTTTCATTAGTAACAATCAGTGTAGTAAAAGCTGGTACATACCCAAAGGGGAAAGAAAAAAAGGAACCCACAGGAGTCTTTGTCATTATGGAAAAGTGAAAACCAAAGACTTTGAGAAAGGCAAACACTGCCATGACTCATTTATAAAAAAATCATAATGAGTTGAATCGTTCTAGACATTCTTTTTACACAGATGCATTTTTTCAAACTTTTTTTGTCAACTACCTCGTCAAGTCTCAGTAACTATACACTCTGTTCTCATCTCTAGCAAACAAAAATATATACGATCTCAGTCTTTAACAAATTAAGCTTTACATTTTTCTCAGCAAATTTCCCATCTTTTTCATTGATATATTTGGGATCAAAGTAGGAAGAAAAGTGTCACTGTCACTTTTCTTAGCTGTAGGGGTTCATAATTTCTTGTTTTGTTTTCCCCAAAATTAAATCTATTGATTTAGTGCCTTTACTTGTCATCTTTTGTAACATTCTTCCCAAGAGCCCTCCAAACAACAGAACAAACAAGACATTGGAGCAATTACTGTTTCCATCAGTGCAGCCCTATCTCAAAAATGCTGGGGAGTCACAGCATCATTAGCTGCCAGGAATCCTGGTCTAGTGCAGACTTACGGGACACTAAAATCCAAGTGGCAATTGACCTGCACAAAATCACAGAGGGATTCAAAGAGAGAACAGAAACTGATTCTACTAGAGTGTATTTTGATGACACCTGTGTGCTTAAATTTAGGCTCTGATATGCCTAGTTTCTTCCTTGTACACTTTCCAAGATTATTCGCTCCAAAAGAAATTTCTCTGATTTTCTTTCCCAGATACATAAACCAGAACCTCTCCTTTACCCCTCCCATTGCAGTTTATATCTGATCCATCTTCTGTGCCTTAAAAGATGAGTTACAGATATTCCGTTTTCATAAGTCATAAAGCACTGTTTTATCAGGGCTTCATCTTGACACCAAGAATAGTAGGTACACTTTTATGTAATGCATCATCAATTCAACATCTTTAAAAATCTCAATAAGCTACATGCATTAGCCTTTCAAACTCCCTTTTTACCTTGAAAAAAAGGCAATGTGATGGTTCATAGCCTAGTCCAGTATATAAGACTGAATGAATGAATTCTCTATATGAATTCTCTCCCCGGGTCCCATTGCTACTAGCCACTACTATTAAAAGCAACATCAAATATCAAGTATTCTGTCAAATTTCATGTCACATATTTATCTAAGGAACTCAGTCATTCCATGCCTATTTCCTCTTCAGTAAAAAGGTATTAATATCTATCTACCTCTAAAACAAAGACATAGCAGCTGGAACAGCATCCAAGAAATACTACTTGATGGCAAAACATACTAATAGATAATTTCATAAAACTAAAATGGCACATATTGTAAGGTGTACCATTATTTTATGTACCAGTAAGAACATGAACTGCCAGTCCAACTAGTGCATGATGTCCAGATTTCAGAAATGTTGTAATGTAAAAACATGCACACCTTAGAGCCAATACAAACTAATGTGATCACTGAAACATTTATTTTAACCCTTACTTGTTCATGCTCTTCTGTCTGCCTGGAATGCCTTTACCCTAACTTATCCACCTAGTGAGCACCTCTGCATCTTTAAGGTCCAATTCAAGGGTCACCTCCTATATGACCTCCTCCTGCACTACCTGGTAGGCAGATGTGACCACTGCTTCTTTCATTTGTCCACATCTTCCATCACTCATGTGCCTCAGTACCCACAGCACTTCAGGGAACTAGACTCTGTATGTGCCTGCCATCCTCTCATTTTTATACTTCACTGCTGTTTAAAGACAAAGTCCTTGTTTGAGGCATCTCTACTTCCTTAGCACCTAACCTAGGGTCTAATGCACATTACATAATAAAGTCTATCCAGTGAAATTAGAATGAATGAATGAAAATAAAAGATCCACATAAGTGAATATTAAATACTGACAAGTTATTCCACTGAAACTCTCCTGGTTATCTTTTTTGATACACAGTGCCATTTTTCAAAAAGCAAAAACAAAAAAACTCCAAGTCAATCCTTTGATGCCTCGCCACAGAATTGCTAACTAGATCTGAATGGAATATGAAGTCAGTGGGGGTAGTAATTATAAATCTATCTTTCTGGGCCAGAATTTTACACTGGTCAAGGCTGCCTCTGTAACTGTCTACTCTGGATTCATATATTCACACTGTTTCTTGCTTTGTAGTAAAGAAATGCTAATTATCTCCCTAATATCTCCACATTCTTACTATACCACCTCCTACTCCCAAATTCACTGGTCAGCTTTATACTTGATCTTAGCCAAAAGGCCAAGAAGCAATCACTGGTCAACTTTAACCCCATCTAAGCACAAATGGTATCACAAATGGTATCCTTGAAGCATGAAAATTAATGGTGAACTTCTTGGGAACATATAAATGTTTGTGGTACAACTATGAGGATGTTCTGGAAAATGGAAAATAGCATCATCTGTCTCACACATGCAGGCAAACAAGTGTGACCAAGAGCCACTGTGCTCAATACAGCCATCTAAATTTTTTTCATAATGCCAGAAGCATAATGAACACCTATAGCTCCAGACTACTCAGAATTGTACAGTGTCTTGGAGTGTGGGCTCTGGAGACAGCTTGCCCGGGATCTGCTATTTGGGGACTTAGGCAAATTACTTAACATTTTTGTGCTATATTTCTCCATGTCTATGTCTTCTCATCTGCAAAACAGGAATAAAGTTAACCCACCCTCTGATACGGTTTGGATCTGTGTCCCCACCTAAAACTCAACTGTAATGCCCAGTTTTGGAGTCGGGGCCTGGTGGGAGGTAACTGGATCATCGAGATAGAGCCTTCATGAATGGTTTTGCACTGTCCCCTTGGTACTATTCTCGTGTTAAGAGTTCCCATGAGATCTGGTTGTACAAAAGTGTGTGGCACTGCCCACTGCTCTCCCTTCCTCCTGCTCCGGCCATGTAAGATGTGACTGCTTCACCTTTACCTTCTGCCATCACTGAAAGTTTCCTGAGGCCACCCCAAATGCTGTTATGCTTCCTGTTAAGCCTGCAGAACTGTGAGCCAATTAAACCTCTTTTCTTTATAAATTACCTTATCTCAGGTATTTCTTTACAGCAGTGTGAGAGCAGACTAATACAACTTCATAAGGTTGTTAATGCCTCTAGTATTAACAACATACATAGAGGACTCAGCTCACTATCAAGCACATAGTAGGTACTTAATGGATGTTAACTACTATTGTTATTATTGATACTATGATTGTTACATGCCTGTCATTGCTTTTTTGCTCCATTCTCTTTCTAAAGAAAACATTCCTTTACAATTCCTTGCACAAAACAAGATAGTAAATGATGCTGTTTAATTCTCTTCTCATTTCCAATATTCTTTCTGTTTTAAGTCTACAGCCAATTTTTTTAAAAAACACCACGTGTCATCACAGAAGAAAAGTTTTCGATTGGCCAAGTTTGAATGTCCCTTAGCTTGTTATTCCTGAAAACAAACCATACAACTTTTCTGACTACCAGATGTGCCAACGACTTGTGCACTGGTTTTCATTTTGAAATACTGCTTATTTTTAGAGACTACACGATGTATTTTAAAAATGTGTTTACTGTTCAAATGAGGACCTAAGTGGATGGCATTCTGAGTACCACATACATTCTAGCCAAAATCAGTGTATGCTAGTAGGGAATGCAAACATTTTGCATTTTCAAATTTCTGAACCTAGAGTTCATCTTAGCAGGACATGTTTTTAATTAATATCTTCATTAGTTAAAAGGGTTATCTTGAAGTCAAATGGCTGATTATGTCACAATTATCACTACTGAGGCTGCATTATTCAGAACTATTTATGTGTATCCACTGGTTCTAAAAATGACATACATACAGGGAGAACAAAAATGAAATATATTTGGGAAGAGCAGAGAGAAGTAACCAACAGTAACATTGTTATTGTTCATTTATCTGACTCTTATCAAATGCCAACCACTAGCCAGGCAGTCCACAGAGAAAATGGTGAGCAAGATTAACCCAGTCCCCCATGGAGCCCACAATCTAGCCATGAAGATGCACACCAAACCAACCATTCATTATAAAAGAGGTGATCCCTGCTACCAGGCGGGGTCATATAAAATGACATTCTTAATAGGTCTAAAATGATCATATAAGAGCAATTTCTATATGGTTCAACCTAACACACACGCAAGATATTATAGAAACAGAAATATATATATTAGGGTTTGAGTCCTGCTTCCCACCCTTACTGGCTGTGTAATATCCAGAAGGTCCTTAAGGTCTCTGTGCCTCAGCGTACTGTTCTAAAATGGGGACAGTAATAATACCTAACTCATAAGGTTGTTCTGAGGACTAAAAGGGTTAGTAAATATTAATATATGCCCCACTGCCTCTAAGCAGCAGGGTTTTCTTCCCAAACTTTTCCTTGAAAACATTTTTAAAGCTACAGAAAAATCACAAGAATAGTAAGATGAGCTTCAATTTATCTAATGTTCTATCTATCTATCCATCTCTATATATAAACTTATTTTGTATTAGGAGTATTAATTTTTGAAACATTTAAGAATAAGTTGCAGATTTCATGTCTTTCATTGCTAAATATATAACCATAATACAATCATTGAATTCAAGACACTTAGCAATGATATAGTAGTAGTATGTAATATACCATCTACACTCAAATGTTACTTATAGAACAATTGTTTTCCAATCCAGGATCATGCATTGGAAACACAGGTTTTGAGACTCACATTCAGGTGGGCATTCAAGAATGGGATATCACCAACTAGGGTTGGGATATCACTCAACACTTGGGCACTAAAAGCAGACAGAAAAGTGGAAAAGATGGTGGAAGGAAAGAAGTGAGAGGTTAACAGTACATAGCACAGTAGTTAAGAGCCATAGATTTCCATCCTGGCTCCACCACTGCCTAGCTGTGTGACCTTAGACAAGTTACTTAAGCTCTCTGTGCCTCAGTGTCCTGATCTCTCAATGAGGTTAACACTAGCAGTTACCTCAGTTTAGAGGATTAAAAAGTCTAATATATGTAATAGTGCCTGGCACTTAATAAATTCATTGTTAGTTCTATTTATATTTTATTAAAGAACTTGTCTCTCGTATGGTACCTTTCTGATATTGTTTCTAGCATCTCTTCTTCTGAGTGCCCAGAAACAGCATGCTGATGCCTTCCAGCCCAAGACCTTCTACACACACACACACGTGCACACACACACACACAGCGTACAACTGTCCTTGCCTGAACAGGCTCCAGACTTTATTTAGGCCATTCTTGTTCCTCATATCCATTTTCTCTTTTTTCTCAGCTATTTTAGAAAAGAATGATTACTTCGAACTAAGGTGGCAGTGACTAGCAAAATACCTCAAGAACATTTTACTACAAAACAATAATACAATAGAAAATAAGTAAAATTTCAAAACGTGGCAAGAAAGACTGAAAGGAATTTTTTTTAAACCTTTCAACCATACCCTTTTACTGTGCAAACCTGTTTTATATAAGCCTGGCCCTTTTATTTCCTAGCAAGCACAAATTCAACATACAGTTGAAGTAGAGTTGAAAGCCAACTGAGATTATTTGCAAATGAAGTTTTTGCAACTTTGAGGCTCAAAGTTTCCCATTATTTCCAGTTCTAAGCACCTAACTATCCCTAACTGGCAAGGCTTCCTTTAATAATGAAATTAATGCCTAATATAAAATATGAGTCTTACACCTCCTTCAAAAGCAAATAAGTCCCAGATGCTATTGGAAAATATTTTGATTTTGCATGGGGAATGGGGGCTGGCCTCCACAGCCAGCTTGTGGATGTAACTTTGGTCATTTAGCAGAGTAATTTTACCTCTTAGTCTTAGTTTCTTCCATCTCTAAAAGACAAATAATACTATACACCCTACATGGGTGCTTCAAGGATTAGTGAGACCCAACATATATGATGTGCCTGCTCAGTAAATAGTAGTTATAATTTTTGTTAATGTTATTGTCATTATTACATTAAGGAATGATATTTTTAGTAATGCAAATTGAGCCATAATGGGGAGAATGAATATCTAACTTAGGTGTGCAAAATGGTGGGAACACCTCTTTCTAGCCATCTTTTAAGAAAGGAATTGTCTCTCAGTACGCCCTGGCTCTTCTCTGCCATTGTAGAAAGAGTGAGTGGGGATGAGTAGTTCAGGGAACGCTTCTTGTTTTCCTCTGGGGACTAAGCTTACCTACCATGAAGAGACAGAGTTCTTTGCCACATGGTATATGCCTTACCTAGGAAGCTTGTCCTAAAAGAGCTGCCCTGGACTAGGGAGATAAGATGGCCTAATTCTACGGTCCAGTCAGCAGGTCCACTGGACTCTCACACAAAGTTGTGCCTTCCAACACATCCTCTATCAGAAAAAAGAAAGAGAGATTCTGGTGGGAAAGAAATGTATTATTTATTGTGGGTCTCCTCATAGACCCCAAATTATGTGAGGAATTATAGCATACACATTTCATCCCTGAGGTTTATGGGCTTAGCACATGTTAAAGCATTGTCTAGAATTGTCTGTTTAGATAGCATTATCTCTTGTTTATTTGGGATTACCTTTATTGCTATTTTAAATTTAAAAATAATATGTATTTGTATATGTGTGCATGTGCTTTAAAAGGCAAATAATGCAAAGTTATAAAAAGAAAAAGCTCATATTCCCCCCCCCCGCCCCACACACATACATCATTCCCTTAAGGTAATGAACTCTAACAGCCAAATGTGTATCCTCCCACATTCTTCTCTAAATTCATTCAAATATGAGTATGTATGTTCTAATTCTAAAGGCAATGTGAGTTAGGCACACATTGACCCCTATATTCTTGAGAGAAATCATCAAACTATGACGGTTTTGACAAAGAATAATGTCTCTAAACTAATACTGAAATAACATATCTAATATACATTTATTTTTATAATATAAGAATTCTATTATAATACATATATAAAGAATATATATTCTTATAACACATTTATTCTTATAATGAAACATAAGTGCCCACCAATAAATAAAGAATAGAATCTTAGGCAAGGCATAGTATCAATCCAAGACTTTCCTCTTTTCTCAAATGGGAGAAACATCAAGTATATGAAAGAACTTTGAAAAGTATATTCTTTCACCACAGAAAGAAACAGGTACCCTTCTCTCCCATCCGCTATGCAAAAACAGATCAATGAAGGTAGGCACAGGTCATCAAATTCCCTCACCTTTCATGAATACTCCTCCCTAGAGCTAGAAACATCCTGCATAGAAACACCCTAGGCTTGTTAAGTAGTGTTTTGTCAAATTCGTAATATTTCACTGCTGAGATACATTAGCAACAATTTAATGAATATATGTGAATGTGTGGTGTATTACTCTGAAATACAGTAAGGCACGACTAAGTGGCTGTGAACACCAAAGGATGACATTTAGAATAAAATAACCGGCTCCTACATTCAGGGACAAAGCAATCCAATTTGGCAATTGTGACAAATGCTCAACACTGTGCAAAACCTATGGGAGGTAAGGAATGCTGGATATAACATCCTGCCTCCATGGCGCTCACAGTCTCTGAAGAGATAAGATACACTTACCTAGGAACAATTGGATAATGTTGCTAGACTGTACAGGATTAAGCATGAAGCTAAATCACAGAGACAGGAGCTCAGAGGAGGAGGGCAATTCCTTTGTACTAGGTAATTTATGAAAGAAGAAGAGTATGAACTACAAACACATTTCCCAAAGTCCTTCAGGATGTCCAAAGATGTTAAATGACTATTAAGGTGGCCTCATGGAGATGTCCATGGTCCAGTAACTTTGGGAACCCCTAATACAACAAAGTTAAACTTATCTCTTTACTGTAAGTCTTCTCAGAGCCTTTACAAATGTAAATGTATGTGATTAAATCTCCCAGAAGACCAAATAATATTTAAAGTACATTTGTTTAGGGAGGTTTTCCCAAGAGACTCACCTAAGACTGGCATTCTAAGGAATACCCTTTAGAAAACAATAAGCTAAAACATGAAGGAAGAATGAGCACACAAATGAGAAGGAAGTAGTAAGGTGTAGACACAGAAATGAAAGGGAGGAGGCACAATGTGTCCTGGAGAAATAAAGATGAGCTAGGGCTGCCTACAAGAGGAGAAAGGGAGGAGATAGAGCTTAGAGGGTTGGTTCAGTCACCCCTGAAGAACTGATTTAAAAACTGGACATTACTTATCCAACAGTGGTTCAAACCTGGCTACATATTAGCATCACCAGGGAAGCTTCTCAAATGCAAATCCCTAAGCTCCACTGCAAACCAACTAAAGCAAATGATGCTGATATAACTAGTCAGCTGATGTGCATCTGGGACCCTGTGCTGTAGGTAGAGGTGCATCCCATTAGAAGCAGAGTTCACCCAAGATTAATCTGGAAGAGATGGGGAGAAAGGCTGGAGGAGCACATGAACCAGCTGCACAGCCAGCAGAGCAGCCACAGGGTGGTAAATGACAAAATAAGAAAGCAATGGTTATGAAGCAAGTTAAAGTAAGGATTTTATAATTAGTTGCTGAAGATTTAGGCGATCACATTTAAATGGGAGAGGGGGGTCTATTTGGTGACGTCATTACAAAGACAGTCAATAAATAGGTCAAATCTGAACCCAGGGAGATTCACATGAATCATGCAATCTCCCACCACCTTGTCTGCAGGAGTTCAGCTTGAATCTTCCATGTTTATCCCACAAAGAATGTAACTTTCATACCAGCATTCTTCCAACCTTAGTCAGCATTCAGGAATGCTGTCCACCAAATATGGAATCACCAGCATTACTCACTGCAATTTATCCCTGTATTAAATGGAATCACATTTATAACCGAGATTAAAATGTATCATATTCCTTTCTGTACCACTCAGTGCCCTGGAGTTCTGTGCATGAAGCCTCAATCTTGCTCCCCACCACGGGGCGCTCCCAATAAGATGATATTAAGAACCCACAGTTCTGAGCCACTTCATAAGGATGCAAAGATAAATTAAGCAATACTCCTAGAGTTTATATTCTAAAGTCCCATCCGTCAGCTATTGTACATCAATTATCAACTAATTAGTAGAGAGTGCTTATGCTGACCCTTCTGTTCTCTCTTATAATGATTTGCCAAGTTAACTGAAAGCTGCTCTGCTCCATAGAGACTCTTAGTATATAGCAAGAGTGTTAAATAAAGTTCACCAACAATTAGCCTGGAAAACCAAAGAGGAAATGTAAGCACATTTTACTGCTTCACCCTGGACAAATTTTCTAGCAATCCCAGGGGAAGAAAGCAGATACATTTGTTAACTAAGCAAACAAATACTCTGAAAAACTGAAACACCAGCAGAGGCACAACTTCGTAATTTATTGCTCACAGATCAGGTATTTGTTTACTGTGTCCCTGCACTATGCTACACTATATACTCTAGGGACTGTGGACACACAGATGAGTCAAATCATTCTTGTCTACCATCTAATTTAATAGGCTTAGATCAAGCCTTATCTGGTGGACTCATCTGTGAAAATACATAAAAGTGGAATTATTATACTTACTGTGGAAAAAGAGGACTTCCACAAATATAAGGAAGAATGAATGGAAGGAAGGGAGAATGCATATTGTCATGGGAGAAAACTGCCTCAGTTTCCCAAAGACATATTTACTGGGTGTTAGGCTTGGCCCTAGGCCATAGCCCTTGGTCAAAGATCTTCCAACCAATTGGAGAGTGTTAACTAACACAGGAAACAACTGGGAAACAACTAATCTTAAACTGAGTTACTTCGCTGCTGAGTACAAAAAGAGCTCAAATGAGGAAAAGATCTGAATAAACTGGAGGAGGCTTAGTAGAGGAGTGAGACTTCATCTGAGCCTTTCAATGGCAGGAGAACAGGGGGCAATATGAAGAGTTGGACAGCCAAAATGAAGAGAGGGGCATGTGCTGAGAAAGTATTACGGAGACAGCCTGGGGGAAGCAGGAAAGAAAGAGACACTAGGGCCAGAATAGCTTCACTTAGCAGCTGTGTGACCTTGGGCAAACGCCTTAAGCTCTCTGTGCCTCTATTTCCTTGTCTGGGAAATGGGAATGATAATTGCCCCCACCTTCATAAGGCTGTTTGGAGTACTAAATAAGTCATGTATGTAGACCACTTAGAACAGTTTCCAGCACACAGTAAGTACTGTATCAGCTGTAGGAATGCATATTCTTACTAAGGTGTTATCAGATTGCACACAGCCTCCAAAACTAGGCACCCCAAAGAGCTACAGTAGGTTTGTAAGCATGGGTATGTTGTGAGGAGGAAGAAAGAAGAGAACAGTCTAACTATTACCAGTACATTTGGAAGCAGAGCAAAGGCTGAAGGCAGGAAACCAAGCTAGGAAGATGTTGCCATAATCTCAGGATGAGACCAGGCCGGGAAGAGCAAACAGAGCAAACAGGATAAGCCCAACTTATCTTATTAAACAAACAAGTAAGATGGTTCCTGAAGTGCCTTTAAGAACTACTAGATTTAGAATCTTTCTTCCATGAATCAAGGTTGTATATCTCCCAACCTGCTTTTCCCTGCCCCAAGCCAAACAAAAGCAGAGGCTGGGTGAGAAATGGCAAAGGTGCCTCTGGGTGAGACTCCCTCACTGTATGAAGCAATGACTGGGTATCCCCCAGACAGCAAGTGCTCACCGAATATCTGTTGGATTAATAGATATTAATCCAAATGAATACAACTTTTAAGAACAATTCATAAGTCAAGTATAGTTAAAGGCCATGAATCAAATTGAGCAGTTCCTCTGAAATGTGAGTCATGATACTGAAGAAGACTGAGGTCCCTGGTGGACACAACTGTTTATATGTCTCTAAATTACTGAACAGCCAGAAATATTACTCGTTCGCCTCCTCTGTCCATATTCCCTCCTGTTACATACAGATACACACGAACACATTCAGTGTGAAAGGAGGGTAGTCTAAGCCAGCAGTCCCTAATCTTTTTGGCACCAGGGACTGGTTTCATGGTTCATGGTTTCATGGAAAGCATGGAAGAGGTAAAGAGGGTTGGGTAGGGTTCAGGATAAAACTATTCCACCTCAGATCATCAAGCATTATTAGTTAGATTCTCATAAGGAGCACACAACCTAGATCCCTCACTTGCGTAGTTCACTATGGGGTTTCTGCCTCTATGAGAATCTAATCCCACTGCTGATCTGACAGGAGGCATAGCTTGGGCTACAATGCCTGCTGCTCACCTGCTGCTGTGTGGCTTGTTTCCTAACAGGCCACTGATCCATACAGGTCCACAGCCCGGCAGCTGGGGACCCCTGGTCTAAGCCACTCAATATAAATCAATGGGACTTTTTTTCAGTATGTAAGAGCTGGTTCAGAGGCAAAATCCCAGCCAATTCTTCATATTAGATATAACCTAGTCTGTAAAAGGCACATCTTACATAGTCGCAATAGCCACCAGACCAGGCAGATCGCTTGAGCTCTGTCTGGAGTCTGAGACCAGCCTGGACAACATGGCGAAACGCTGTCTCCACAAAAAATACAAAAATTAGCCAGGCATGGTGGCGTGTGCCTATAATCCCAGCTACTTGTGGGGCTAAGGTGGGAGAACTGCTTGAACCTGGGAGGTCAAGGCTGCAGTGAGCCAGGATGGCACCACTGCACTCCAGCCTGGGTGACAAAGTGAGACTCTGTCCCAAAAAAAACAAAAACAGAACAAAGAAGCCAGCAGACTACCTTTGTTTTTCCCTAAGCAGTAATTTCCCATTACTGTCCAAAAAGACACATTCTCTATCATAAATCGTTTCTGCTCCATCTTCTGCATGGACTTGCAAGTACAGATGGGATGCCCAGAAGCCTCAGACCCAGAGGGAAGGAAAACAGTAATGAAGATTACATTATTTTGCATTAAAATTAAGTCACCCATATTTCCAAGAAATGGAAAGTATCCAGCTTCCTCCCAGAAGTCCCCCAGAACTTCTCAACTATCTCATAGGCCAGATACCCTTTCCTCCTCTGGACTGTAATTCTTAACTCCGCGCTCCAAAGCCCATTCAGTAGCTCATGTTTATAGCAAGAAAATTCAGGGCGCTATTATTTGTATTTTGTGCTCCTTCATCTCAAGAGAGATTATTATAAAAGAGCCAAGAGTAGATACTGCTTGAATTCATCTTCTTTTTTTTTTTTTTTTTTTTTTTTTGGCAGAGTTTTGCTCTTGTTGCCCAGGCTGGAGTGCAGTGGTGCAATCTCAGCTCACTGCAACCTCTGCCTCCCGGGTTCAAGAGATTCTCCTGCCTCAGCCTCCTGAGTAGCTGGGATTATTGGTGTGTGCCACCACGCTCGGCTAATTTTTTGTATTTTTAGTAGAGACAGGGTTTCAACATGTTGGCCAGGCTGGTCTCAAACTCCTGACCTCAGGTGATGCACCCTCCTTGGCCTCCCAAAGTTCAGAGATTACAGGCGTGAGCCAGCGCGCCTGGCCAAGTTCATCCTCTCTTAGAGTCTTGTGTAGAATTCTAAATTCATTGAGATTATTCCAGGTGCTCTGAAGGTGGCAGAGCTGTCTGAAAGAGGAGAGTGCCTCTAGGAGGGAGACAGGAGAAGGAAAGAGAGAGATGGGATTGCCCAAAGTCTGGCAAGAACAACAGTTTGATGGTCCCTGAGTAGCAAGGCAGCTCCCAAGGAAGGCAGTGGGGGTAAAAGGTATGGCTGCATGACCAAAATACAAAGGCCAGACCTTCGGGCCTGGGCTTCCAGCCCCAGCAAAACTTCCTGTGTCCAAGCAATGCACAGAGCAGCAGACTGCTAGAAGCCATGGGGGGCTTGGTCAAAGGGCATCTCAGCAGTAACCTGAAGAAGCAAGAACAGAAAAGCTCCTGGAATGTTCTGCTCTCTACAAACACCCTGGGATTCTGTGTCACCCTGGTAGCGTATGAGGCCACCCCAACTAGCAATGACTGGGATTAAATTTCCCACTAATAAGTAAGATGGGATCTTGGCATCTGATTTATTGTGATTTAAAGGAAATAATTTAAAGAACCACTTCTTGTATACACAAATTGGTAGAATAAGTCATACTCACTACAGATTCGCTGAAAATTGGAGAGGTAGGAAGGCTAAAATATCTACCTTTTGGCTCAGAAAACTTGTCATTGTATAAAATCACATAACTTTAACTAAAATAACAAAATATAAAAATAAAATTTTAACATCACAAATCTCAACACACAGGCAATCTGGCTGAGGCCTACATAATGTAATTCCCTTCTGTTTCTTTTATTTAATGCTATTTTTTAACTTATAAGAGAACTAGAGTAATGTTTCTGTAAATATGATTGGAACATGAGTTAGTATCAAAGTAAATGTGACATTTTATCTCTGCACCTTGTAGATGCCAATCCAGATACTGTACCAGCAATAACTCCCAAATAATCATATCTGAAATTAGGTCAAAAAATGAGGAAGAACAGAGTAGGTGCTCACTTCCAACCCAAATTCTTTCCCATCAAAATGAAAAAGCAACCATAATACATATTGATGCCAGTATGAAAAAAATCTAAATTAAGAGTTGTGCTTATGTTCTCCCTAAAATAATATGATTTTAAAAGTAGTGGTAGTTATTTATCTGAATTTGAATGCTAAAGCTGAGAATAAACATGAATAAAAGTTAAATGCTAATCAAGTTGATAGCTTATACCCTGAATAATATACAAAGTCTTAGAAGAGAGTAAATAACACATAATAAACAACATAAGATCCTATGGTTTTCAATGTTAATGAGAAGGAGAGAAACAAAATCCTTTCCTAATCATCAAAGGGTCAATTAAGTAGAGGCCTTAGCTTGGGGGTTAGAGTGACTCCTCATTCAACTGTTCCAGGTGAATCAAATTATAAACTCTTCCAGGATGTGGTCTCCTGTGTTCTAAACATTCCGTAGCAAAACAAAAATAACAAAACTACAGGAAGAAATCTCATTTTGATCTTCCTGTACAATGAGTGGAATACAAACCTTGAAACAAATCCACAGTTTGAAATAAAATATTATTATAAATCCCCAAAAGTCATTGGGTAATATTAGCACCTTACAATGGGCAGAAAAATTATGAAGAGATCTCCAAAATATTTCCAATAAGGAAGACTGTCAGACATTAATCTCAGCAAGCTAGTACTAATTCTAAATTCTCAAAATGGAATCAATACAATTTCCTTCCAAACCTAACCCATCTAAGTGTAAGAAATTTTCACACTTAAGGATATGCATGTTTCAGAGAAATTTTGAGAAATCAAATTATGTTTTAAGGCTGAAAGATCAGTGAGGAAATAAATCACTTTGGCAAAAATTCACAGGTATCCACTTCCCTTTCTTCTCTCTTATAGCTATCGAGTACTAGTTAGCCAAACCTACTCTCTGACATACTCACCTTGTAAAATATCCAGAAAAAAAGAATAAAGATTTGTTTCTATTTTCAGCTTTACTGGAGCATAAATGACAAGCATAAACTGTGTAAATGTAAGATGTATAATGTGATGATCTGACATACGTACACATTGTGAAACAATTACCACAATCCATAGTTTACATACCATAACCTTACATGGTTACCTTTGCATGTGCACATGTGTGTATTTGTGCGTGTGTGTGTGTGTGTGTGTGTGTGTGTCTAGTGAGAAGTTAAGATCTACTCTCTTAGCTGGGCACAGTGGCTCATACCAGTAATCCCAGCACTTTGGGAGGCCGAGGCGGGCAGATCACCTGAGGTCAGGAGTGCGAGACCAGCCTGCCCAACATGGTGAAACCCTGTCTCTACTAAAAATACAAAAATCAGCTGGGCATGGTGGCGGGTGCCTGCAACCCCAGCTATTCAGGAAGCTGAGGCAGGAGAATTGCTTGAACCTAGGAGGTAGAGGTTGCAGTGAGCTGAGATTGCACCACTGTACTCCAGCCTGGGTGGCAGAGCAAGACTCTGTCTCAAAAAAAATAAAATAAAAA
Source organism: Piliocolobus tephrosceles (assembly GCF_002776525.5). NCBI lineage: Eukaryota > Metazoa > Chordata > Mammalia > Primates > Cercopithecidae > Piliocolobus > Piliocolobus tephrosceles. The sequence continues at coordinate 78,259,164 of NC_045447.1, read as the reverse complement.
TCTACTCTCTTAATAAACTTCAGGTAAACAATACAGTACTGTCAACTATGGTCACCATATTGTGCAGGAGCAATCTCCAGAACTTATTCATCTTTCATACACTGAAACTTTGTACTCTTTGACCAATATCTCCTATTTCACCCACCTCCCAACCCCTGACAACCACTATTCTACCCTCTGCTGCTATGAGTTTCCAGTATTTTGGATTCTACACTTAAGTGAGATCAGCCAGTATTTGTCTTTCTGTAGTATCTTTTGTCTTTTTCTATCAACCACACTGAACTATCTATGGTGAAACCATCTAAATGTTCGAAAGAAATTTTCCACCATCTTCAGAATTCTAGGATCAAGCCAGTGAGAAAGAAAAGAGAATAGATGACTTCTCCCTTCCTGTTTAAACATAGTGAGCACCTTTGTATGGAAAGATTTTCCCATTACCTTCTTTCAAAAATGTGTCAGCATGGTTTCGGGGAGGGTGGGACGACAGGGCAAGCGGGAGAGTTGTTATTGGACCTCAGGGGAGAAAGCAAGGGAACAAAGATTGAGAAACCTTGCTCCATAAAGGTTGACCTGTCATCTGACACCACAACATAAGGAATGCAAGTAACACCTTGGTCCAAAGGAGGAAAGAATAGAGTCTGAAAGAAATCTGAAAGGAAGGCAGATAATTCAGCTCAACCAACTTGTGTTTTGACACGTAGCCTTGAAAAGAACAATTTTACCTCAGAAACTTGGCGAATGCAAAGTGATATTTTTTGATAGGTCATAACATGCATTTTACTAAATGCATGAAGAGAGAGTGAGGGAGAAAAAGGCCAGGTATCTGAAGACAGGAAAGTTGTCAGGTTTCTCGTTTCTGTGCCATTTTTGTTTAGTCGGTCAAATGAAAATTCAAAACCATATAATTAGATGGTTGTTTATACATGATTAAGCATGAGCTCATTGGACTCTACATGCCAAAAAGTCAGAGATGTGGTTAAGGGCAAGAAGGAACTATTAATAAAAGGAAATAAAGCTGTAATACATTTTTCACTTATGAATAAAAATAATTCAAAGGTCTCTAGATGGAAAAAGAGAAACAAAATCAACCATGAGTAGGGGCAAGAAACCAGATAATTTTATAAATGGTTAGAATTCAATAAAACATAAGCCACTGGTATGAAAAGGCTTTTTTTCCTCCTCTATGATTCTAATCCTATTTTTTGCTTCTCGTAAACATAACTCACAATGAGAACATAACAAAACTTACCTGTATTATATTTCTTTAGAATTGTTCTGGGAAATATTTAAGCAAGAACATGTTGTTCATTTACAAGAGTTACTTGTTCTTCATAACTGTCTTCACCAGTAATCCTCTCTGGAAAAACCAATAGCTGTCAGCTCCCTTTGAAAAGGCAGTGTCCTTTCATTTTTAACAACTGCAGAATTTTCTTCCCATAGTGAAGTGAGCCCATTGAAAGCAAGGTTTAACTGACCATAACCTTCATAAAGGTAAGGCAGATGTTCCCAGATCCCCCACAGAATCTGTGATTTTAGATTTGGGCTCTGAAAACTGGTGAATCAACTGCTCATAGACCAAACACCACACTAAGGATGAGGTCAGTGGGCAAGTCTTTTGGATGACAGAGAAAATAAACTGATCCAGGATCAGCCTACTTACTCCTTGTTAGGTAAAGTTTTGAAGCCAATACTACAACCTCCCACTATTGGGAAAATACACCAATGCAGGGTACCTATGGAGAACACCCTGGCAAATGAAAAACTACACCCAAAGGTGGTTCAATTGTGTGTGTTATTTTCTGTAACCAAATATATCTTTAGGTTGCCAAGGCTAGCACCTTCACACACAACTGCTGTGGTACATAGTACAGCCAATTGATTGGAACACGACCTAAAACTAAAAATGACCAAAGCCCATAGGATATCCAACATGCAGTTCTTAAGAATTAGGCTAAAATGAATCTAACAACACTCAAAAAGCCCATAATGCCTAAGAAGCATGAACACCAACTTTTATAGCCTGACTCTGAGAGCAGTCTCCAAGTCACATCAGTTCCCTCTGTCAGAGGGACCTAATATCTCAAACTTCCCTCTCTTTCCTCTCCCTTTCTCCTCTTCTCTTCCTGCCAGCTTCCCTCCTCCCTTTTGCTCCCCTCCCTCCCTTTGTCTTTCTCTCTCCATCTCTCTCTTTCAGTATCAGCCAGTTCTGACTCCCAGAGAGAGTAATCTTCTCTGGAAAGTGCATACCCGCTCAGTAGAATTGAAACAATATACTTCATTTAAGCCTGTATGGTAAACTACAAAATATAGAAATTCCTAAAAAGGTCATTTCCAAGAAACTAACATGACTATAAAGTACAAATCTGAAAAGGCATAGAGAATTGAGACAAAGCACAACATTCATAACTAATTTGGCAATTTTAACCTACAAAACCTATATATTATCTACATGTCTTACATGAGATAGGTACTTTGTTCTAAGACACTTTTTAAATTATTGACCTGATTTTGTCCAATTCAGTTCTTAACATATTCATTTAGTGCAAGAAGCTACCCAAAGCTGGGAGGAAAGTGCACTTTCATGAAACAAAGTATTTATGCACCAGAACTTGACGGATTTGTGTTTTTAATGTTGAAGGAAGGGGCAACATCTTACTAAATTAATAAATATTGATTATTGGAAACAGTTGAATATCTACTATAGTTCTAGATAAGAAATTTGATAATTTATTCCTAAACAATGTGTGGCATGTAACTCAAAACTATTTTTCATCAATAATTAGCATTAATAATTAACAAGGGTAAACAACAAAAATACCTTTTGGAAATATTTCAACCTGGCCCTTTCCTCATTCCACAGGCCGCCTGTTGCCAGTCTTTACCCTCAATTTAGGGTTAATGACTAAACTGTCCTCATCTCTGACATGCAACACTACCCAGCAGCAATCTTCCCAAGAATGTGTTCACCAATACATAAGATTGAAAAGAATAAAAGTCTTATCAAAGTCACTGGAATCTGGCGAACTGATTTTTAAATTAGCAACTGCAGTTACAATCCACTCCATGGTGAATTAGATTTTTCAGCAGTATGGATAGAACCCTGAATAAACTTCACCTCAAATGCCTATTCTCCTACCTAAATATGCAATTTCTTATGTCTTTAATGCAAGAATTAGCCTACTAATAAAAATTAAACAGTTCTCTAGATAAACACAGCAAAGAGGAAGGATGCTACAAGAGCTACTCATTTAAAACAGGCCAGAACCAATGTACCAGGATTTGGTTTGGCACTTATTCTGAAAAGCACTACATTCGACTTTTAAAAACTATCTTGCTATTGTTTCTCAATTCGATTGTCCAAAAGCATCTTTAGAATCAAATGCACTAGATCTTATACCAAATTAAAGGCATTTTACCATATGCCTCTAATTTTCCAGCCACCCTGCCATAGCACCTGACATTTAGAATTTTAAGCCTACTGCAATTAATCTCCTCTGGCCATTCATTTCTTCCCCAAATTGAACATTATGCAGGCAATATTCTAAGAAGTTCTGAAAGTTCAATGTCATACTATATTTTAATTTCTTACAGCAAATACAAATTCTACAATTCCTAGTCCTCTTCCTTTACATACCTCCATTCCATACATTGCCATTATTCTTCCTGAATAATGATCAAAATCATCAGCAAACGCATCTCATGCTTAAATTATTCATGTTCCCAGGCTGCTTGGCCACTGACATTTTAAAGTGTTAGAAGTAAGAAGTCCTTGCACTGCGGGGCTTCCATATGCAGTGTCTGCTTGTGTACCTGTGTGGGTATAGAGTTGTTTACATCTTGATCTTTGCTGGGGGCCTCAGACAGCTGTGCAGAGTACTGTGCATACATTTCCAGGGCTACTTGCTCCGTGGTTTTATAAAATGCAGGCAGCAGGAACATTCAGGGACTGCTAGGACATTCAGCAAAGGCTGGTTTGCAGAGAGGAAAGCATCTGACAAATGCAGAGTAAGAAACAATGACTCCGTTCAAGTGGAACTGCTGGTAAAGTCAGTTAGTGCTGGCCAGCGCGAACAATACTTGGGCAGGTCATTAACTTGCCTGGATCAGAGCAGGTGGGTGAGCTCACCCACCCACCTTTCTGGAAGCGAAATTTCACTTGCTGAGTTTGTACCAAAAAAAAAAAAAAACTATAATCTTCTAATGGCTAAACTAGGAATGTGTCTGAAAATAGCTAACTCTCTGCAAACCCTGCATAAGACATCCAGGGAATTCACAAAGGTAAGTCAATTCACTGTCTGCTGTTTCAGTTTGCACACATCTCTATAATAGCTACATACGTAATACGTTGAAAATAAGCAACCACATTTGCAGACCAGGATTTTTTGAAGTGAGGTGGTTACCGCTGTATTACGTTTCTCCCTCTCCTTTTTTTCTTTTGCATAGGAAAGAGTAAGTTACTGGTTAACTACACAAAGGAGTTAACATTTAACTTGAACACTGGGAATGCTTGAGCTCTTAATCCCTCCCCCATTTTTCTTATTATAGCAAAAATAGCTTCAGGAAAACTCTTACTAATTATTACTGATTCTAGATGAGATCTGGCTACATCAGTTTCCTTGCTGCACTCACAGGAGGTTAGATTTCAGCCTGAATTCACCACTACAGTTCTTTCAGTCATAGTCCACTCCAGGCAGCCTGAAATCCCTGGTCACCATACTTCACGTCCCTATACTCCCCATATTTCCATTCTCAAAAGATCAGCTCAAATGCTTCCTCCTTGAAACAAACCTTCCAGATTCCTTCCTCTGATGCCAGGTTTACAATGCTCTATCCCTCCTCTAAACTCCCACATAGTTATTTGTTTGTCTTTTGTGCTGTGGATCAATTCTACCTTGTGTATCTATATCTCACCTTTCCCCCTAAACTGGAAGGTCCATGAGGACAGGGACTATATCTTACCCACCTGGACCCCTCCCCATCACCCCCAGAATATCAGGCCTCAGCTTCCTGCAGAGGCCAGACACTCACTAAATGCCTATGAACAGGTAATGTCCACACCATGCCTGTAGCAAGTTTTAGTAAAGAACTTCTTTCCACAGGTAGGTGAAGAGAGGGCTACAAGGAGGATGGGATTGTATAATTCAAAATAGGGGGAAAAATAAAAATAAAATAAACAGAGAAATTGCTGAGAAGCCTGGAGTGGGGGTAATGTGGCCAGAGCTGCCACTTTGTTGTCCTGGCCATTCCTAACCCATTCTCCTCTCTCCTCCCCAGGCTGACTCCACACCTCATTGCACACAAAGCTCCTCCCTATCAACACAGCCTTTTCCAAACTGTTTGCCTTGTCACCTTTCCCGTGAAGCCCTCCGTGGAAACAAGATTATAACAAACCTCTGTCTCCTCTCCCCTTTCTTAGCTATTCATAAATACTACAAAGGAGGTGCAGAGTTTACCTAGCTATCAACATGGTGATCATACTTCCTCACCAAGAACTTGTACTATTACAGCTGCTGCTACTACTACTACTACTAACAATAATAATGATAGTGACTCATCTATACATTTAAAATGAAGTGGAAGTTAAAGTAAGCTTAATGGAAGGCTTACTTGGTGCCAGGGGAGGATGCCCGGCTGTATTCCTGGATTAACTCGTTTAGCTCCCACAACAACCTTGATTATTACCATCCCATTTCACAGGGGAGGAAAACTAAGGTTCAAAGGCAATATTAACTTGCTAAGAGTCAGTATTCAAATCCCAGCTAGCCCAACTCAAAACACACACACAGGTGGCTATGAGTTCATTCATATTCCCTTAACCATCACCTTCCATATAACTGGACAAATACTCCTAGATGGAGAGAACACAGGACAATTGGCATTCTTCTCCCAAAGCTGGAACTCACACTCACCCAGAGCCTCCAACCCCTTGGTTTCTATATATAAGCAATAGTCAGGCATGACACCTTAATTTATTCTGTGCAGGTACCATAAATGGTGTCAGGCATGCAAGTATAAATAGATGACACTAGTCTAACCTTTAAAGTAGTGGTTAAATGTCTATTATATAATCCCTCTTACTTTCAGGAATTTTTGATGCATAACATGAAATTCATTTGTTCTTTCACTCATTCAGGAGTTAAAAACTGCATGGTAAGAGCAGGTGAAACAGAGATCAAGAGAATCACAGCACAAAATAATGTCTGGTGAAATAAGGTAGGATAAAAAAGCTACTGAGACACAGAGAAGGAGATGATGATGATAATAATGATGGTGATATTTAGAAACAAGATATGAAATATCTTATCTGCACTTGCATATATCTTACTACAAAAGGGATTTACTAACTTTTTATTCAAGAATAGTCTTGAGTGCGCACAGTTCATACGGATATATGTTAGGGTTATAAGAACATGCACATGCGGGTGCACGCATGCACACATAAACACACACACACACACACACAGAGATGAGCACAAAGACAATTTCACAATGAATCTGGTACAATAAAAGGTAAACAGGAGGTTCCCCAGAGAAGCAACCTCCCATACAGACCCAAAACTTTTATAGGACCCCCTTCTACTAGAAACCAACCTACCTTAAAAACAATATAAATAAAGTTGAAAGGGGGTCTTTTCTAAAATTCTGCCTCAGTAGCCCAAACTTTGATCTTATAAAACTGAACTGACCTAAAAGCAGAGTCCAACCAGCCACTGACTGTCCTCTGCTTTCATTAACCAATAAAAATATTCATATAAGGAGGAGGAAAACGTAAATACATAGGTAGATGGGGCCAGCTATATGAAGGCAAGAGAAACCTATGCCAGGGCAAAGTCACAGGCCAGAAGGCCAAGTTCAGTCTATGGCAGAGTCAACCAAATCACAACATTCAGTCTCGTAAATTCACATACTATGGCACAAACCAGATGTTCAGTAAATAGCAATTCCTCTTCCCATCTGCAAATCACATCAGAAAACCTTTACTCTCTCCTATCTTAAAAGGCTATCTTTAAATCAGAATAGATGATGAAACAATTTCAAGGGTTTCCCTCATAAGAAAAAGATGTATCTCTGCCCCCACCATGCTTTGAATTCATAGATTTAGAGGCCAAGAAAGAAGATTAGAAATCATGTGTCCAACCTCCTTATTGTATAAATTGTAAAATTCAAGTCCAGAGATGTAAAGTGACTTTCACCCAGTCACACAGCTAGTTAATGGCAGCATCGGGACAAAAATCCAAGTACTTGGGCACCCAACTAAACCCACTTTCTAATGTTTCCTACTACTTTTTTGGGGCTGTCAGTTATAAATGGTGCTTAATGATGCAAATACCTCTGAGGCAGTTAAAAATGTCTTTTGCCTTCAAAATAGAGTGAAGATGGCAGATGATCGACTCCTACACAATGAGCATTGGGTTGGGGACAGGAGCGTCCATAAAAAGATGAAGAGTTGAAGGAAAAAAGGGGTAAGCACAGAGGAGGAGATCAGGATGAAAAGCGACACAGAGATGCCTACTTAACAACTGTGCCTAGAGATCTACTCTGTTTCAGTCCACAAGTTGAATCTGAAAACCCCGCCAGAGACTTCTCTCTTCCATGTGTCTTTGATACAGAAGCCTGCATTCTCCCAGATCAGACAAAACGTACGACTCTTCAGGAGAAAAAAGAAATGAGATTGTTACATTTTTAAAAAGAGGTTCAGTGTCAGTTTGCCTCTATCTCCTTAAACCATAGGTTTTAGTAGAAGCACAGCTAAAGCACAGGTTTTATGAGAACTGGTGCCTGCTTATTCATCCACCAAATGTGAATTTGCCACTGAACCAATATTCAGACTGCTCAGGGAGAGGAAGCACCTTGCTTAGAAAGGGGGAAAGTCTAATTTAAGCATATGGAACTTGACAGCATAATTTTTTTAAAGATTCTCATCTCAAACAAAAGTTTACCAGCAGTAAGTGAGGCTCTAAGGCTATTATTTCCTGGCAAAATAATTGCAGAACAATTGTCCAGTTCACAGTTGTGCACTGAGGGAATTTCTTTGGATTGTGGCCTTACTTTCTTCATCTTTGTTCTAAATAAAAATTCTGCCTTCAGGAGTCCTGAACAATGAAAGGGCTCTTCATTATGTCTATGAGTTTGGATAAAGTCCTGTGGCACAGAGACCATGCCTGGTAATGAAGCATAATAATCATCTGTTCCTTTCACAGCAGGAGAAAACCTTTGGAAGGTGACAGAATGAGGGGCATTTGAGGTTAAGACCCTCAGTCTTCCTTGGGCTCAACTCTTACTCAAAGGACTCTCTTAAAAAAGAATGAGAAGACATACAAACATCATGTAAAATTCAATATTATTCAACAAATATTTATGGCATCTCCAGTTTGCACAGGTCTTGTATGAAGAAACCAGAACCTCAAACCCTCCCAGTCTCATATCTCACCTAGACAACCAACAAGTAACACAATATTTTTCTACGGCCACTCAAATCTCTATTAGTTGCCACTTCAGCAGCTGATGAAAGCTCTGCTTCCTCCAACACCATTTAACCATAAAGGATGTGTGAGCCTCAGGAAGGAACCAAAGGAATAACTTTCTAGAAATCAGAAGTGACCGGGAACCTTTGTGAGGCAGAGTTCTTGTCCAAGGAAGAATACAGGGCGGGGTTGCCAGGATACTGCAGAGAATGTAGGGGGAGGGGAATGGAAGAGAAAAATCCCTAAGGCCATTCCCAACTCTATAACATCTCAGAGGCTTTAAACACAATGCCAAGGTTTGTGCTACTTTCCATTCTAGGATCATACACAAATTATGTGACATGAAGCAGAGTATTTAACTTCTCTAGGCCTCAGATTTATCACCACTAAAATTCAGGCAAGGAATTAAGTAATCTCTCAAATCCTTTCCAACCCATTTTCTGAGTAAACGGGGTGTTCACTCTCTCCCCTCTTCCCCAAGTTAAATTTCAGAAATTCTTTCTACCTCTAGAATGCAACAGAATCCATGAAAAATCGCTATAAACGAAAATTCGATAAGGTGACAAGACACAATGTAAATTTTACAAAGGCAATGGGTTTCTTATATACCATCAATTATGAATTTTAAAATATAATGGAAAAAAAGAATTACAAATTCTTAAGAATGGCATGTAATATGAAGAAAACTACCTGCTTCTGAAGACCTAAATAAACACAGATATGTAAATGTTTCTGGCCGAGAAAGCTATATATGTTCATGCTTCCAAACTTTTTTATAGGTTGAATGCACTGCTTCTTAGTCTCTGCATTACTGGCATTTTGTGTTCCATAGTTTTTTGTTGCAAGAACAGGGGTGTTCTGTGCATTGTAGGACGTTGAGCAGCATCTCTAGCCTCTACCCACTAGATGCCAGTAGCGCCCCTAGTGGTGACAACCAAAATTAAACTCTGTCTAGACATTGCCAAATGTCCCCAAGGAGCAATATCATGCAGAGAAAAAAACACTGAATTAATGCAAAGTCCTAATGGACCTTTCCTTATTCGCTACCTTGACAATGGGATTCTAACTTGGAAGAATAAAATAGTACTAATAGTCAAAAATATGAAAATAAAAATTGTGGGTTGTGCACGGTGGCTCACACCTGCAATTCCAGCACTTAGGGAGGCTGAGGCAGGCAGATCATTTGAGGTCAGGAGTTCGAGACCAGCCTGGTCAACATGTTGAAACCCTGTCTCTACTAAAAATACAAAAATTAGCCGAGTGTGGGGGTGCACTCCTGTAATCTCAGCTACTCAGGAGGCTGAGGAAGGAGAATCACTTGAGCCCAGGAGGCGGAGGTTGCATTGAGCTCAGATCATGCCACTACACTCCAGCCTGGGCAACACAGTGAGACTCTGTCTCAAAAGATATATATATTGTGGAACACAGAAGAAAGACTAATTAAACAAAGAAAGAATAGAAGCATAAAATAATGACCCCAAATATAAAGTTTGCATATTATTGCATTACAAATGAGTGGGGGAAAGGAGATCAACAAATGGTAGTGGGTCAAGAGTTTACTATAGTTTGGAAGAAAAAATCAAAGCTAGATGCTTACTCACATTACTTGTAAAGGTGTTCTGATTATCTACTGCTACATAGCAAACCACTCCATAACTCAGCATCCTTAAAACAACAATTTATTATTATCTCTTGTGGTTCTAGGGGTTGACTGGGCTCATCAGGATGCTTCTCATTTGGGCTCTCTCATGCACTGCAGTCAGATATCACCTAGGACAACAGTCATTTGAAGGTTGGGCTGGATGGACATCTAAGTGGCACACTCCCATGCTGCCAGGTGATGCTGGCTATCAGCTAGGAGCTACACTGGGGCTGTCAATAAGAACACTAACACATGGCCTCTGCACATGACTTGAGCTTCCCGCAGCATGGTGGCTGATTTCCCAGGGGCAGAAAGAGGGGGCTTTCGGGCCATGTAGAAACATGCCTCCAACAGATGCAGCATCACTTCTGCTGTATATCATTGGCCCAAACAGCCTTGGGGCCCATGCAAATTCAAGGGGGTAGAGAAATGAGAAATAGACTCCATCTGTTGACATGAGAGTGGTAGTGTCATACCACAGAAGAGAATATAGAATGGGAGCTATGGCTTCAGTCATCATTGGAAAATACAATCAGCCAAAATATGTCACAAGAAATTCCAGGGAAATAAAGAGCTAAATATTAAAATAAAATGTAAAACAACTAAAAGCAAATGTATTTGAATTTTTTACTTTATTTTAGGATGCAGAAGGCAAAGATAAACAGATATAACTACAAAAATACTTTAGCTCAAAAAACACCACAAACAAAATGAAAAAGCAAACAGAAGACCAGGAAATATATTAGCATTCTATATCACAAAGAGTTAAAGACTTAAATGAAGAGTCCTTATGAATCAATGATAAAGATAAACATTCATGTAGGGGGAAAAACAAAGGGCCTAACCAGTTCACAAAATAATCTAGCAGACGAGACATAAAATGGACACAATATTCTGCCAGTAGATTGAGTTGAGAGTGTAATATGCTATATAAACCTTTGGGGAAGGAACTTGGTAACACAGTCAGAGGCATTTAAAATGTTCATTTGACCAAATAATCTACCATATGAAAATATTTAGACTTTAGATCATCATTTTTAAAGATATTTGTTACAATATAATTTCAATAAAAAAGAAAGCAAACTTGATTAAACAAATTATAGTACACTTTCTGTATACATAAAAAATTTCTGCTGCACTTAAAAATTCTATTTTCAAAGAATACTGAACTACATGGGGAAAGATTGTAACACTATGTGGAAAAAAGAACATGAAACTTTAGAATAAAGGCACAAGATACACGCATGTCTTTGCTTACTAAAATATTAACGATTGATATCTGCATCTACAAAGTACTTGTAGATAACATTATTTTATTCTTTTTTTCAGTATTTAAAAAATGTTCTGCAGTAAACATACATGATTTTTCTACACTGAAAAAAATGTTATTTAAAGAAAAAAATACTAGCGTTAATGGGTAAAACACTAAAAAGGTCATGTTACTGGATCACTGCCAAAAGATTTTTAAAAAGCAAGTTAAAAAGCAGGAGAATAAGCATGATTGTGCAGCAAATGACATCAGCAGTGGATTACACCTGGAACCACTGACCCATTACATGGCGCATTTTGTCCATAATCAAGTAACTTTCCCAAGCTCGTGACCTGGCCATGGCGTAGATTCTTAGGCAGTTATGCGGTGTGACTGCTTTCTAAACTTTTCTCTTACCCCTTTCAATATTTGGCATATTTGTTTTCTTTGCTGAACTCAAAATGCTTCTGTCTTCATAGGCCTTTTAAATGATGCAATATTTAGCAATAATTTGTACTCACACATAGGACATTAGTCACCAGTTATCTTTTAACCAAAAGCCCTCCTGAATTTCGGAGCGTCTGAGTCAGGTACAGTCTCTACTCCTCCTTCAAATTAAGTCGAGCAACTCCCCAGGCCCACAGCTTTCCAACTGAAGCCTGCATCAGAATTTCACAGAGGGCTGTACAAGCATAGCTGCTAGGCCCACCCCAGAGTTTCTGATTCAGTGGGTATAGGGTGGGACCTGAGATTTTGCATTTCTAACAAGTTCCCGGGTGGTGCTGATGCTGATGCTGCAGGTCCCCTGCTGTGGGAACCACTGCTCAAGAAGATCATAGGAACAGCTAAGCATCTTCCCACTACATGCTACTGCGATTCATTTATCCCCTATTATTCACATTAACAGTATATTATTTGGTATCTGTTAACACATTCAATCATCCATAACCCAAATAAATCCCCGAACCCCTCATACCAATTTCAGGTATGGAAGTACATTCAAACCCCAACTCCAGCAATGGATTTTAAAAAAATCACCTCCTGTGTGGCCATTCCTCTTGATTGACAACTCTTATACCCTTGAGCAACCCTGAAGCCTTCCTTCACTCTTCCATTCTCTCACATGACAAAACAAACTCTCCTCACATTCACATAGAAATAAGGTTATTCCCTCCCTTCTTCCTCCATTATCTTCATTCTTTCTTTAATGCAGTCTCTGCCCTTTCCTACACAAATTTCTCTACTTCCTTTCCTCTCCTTCCCTTACTAATTAGTTGATTAAACCTCAGGAGAGAAGAACTAAACCACCCAGTTTTTGTCCCCGTACACATTCATCCATTCATCCTCCCCATCCACCCAATACACACTTAGCAGGTGCCAGCTGTAAACAATTCCTGTATTAAGCACTACAGACAGAATGTGGAAGCAAAGGTGGGATCATCTAGAGGTAGCTAGGGCACACAGATGCTTCATGGACAAAGCGTATTTGGTCTGAACGATGGGTTCAGGCCTAAATTTTATGTTTCCTAAAACACTTCAACCCACTGGAAGATAAAACATCTTCAGAGTTTCATTCCTTTGATTTCACCCCATTAAAATTTACATATCCTTGTGAAGGGTAGCCCTTTAAGGGTCATTATGCTTAAGTGTCAGTAAGTTTCATGCCCTTATCTGATGAGGAGGACCCTGGATATCCTGAAGAACAGAAACAACCCTTAGGGAACAAAAGGGTATATGATAAGAGTGTCCCTGAAAAAAAAAAAAAAATGCCGTCTCCTAGCTTGGCTTGCAGTGGTTCTCAAAGTGTGGTGCCTGGACCAACAGCATCAGCATCATCCTGGAGCTTGTTAGAAATGCAAAGTTTCTGTCCTCACTCCATATCTACTGAATCAGAAACCTGGGAGTAGGGTCAACCCCTTGGCATTTTCAACACTTAAGTTTGAAAAGCACTGCTCTAACATCTGTCACAGTCCCTGTATCTCTTCCATTAACATATATGATTACTACAGGTCCTAATAACTCGTCAAACTCCTTCATTAGTGTATGAATATTATTTTCAGAAAGGTGCATGCAGTAATTATAAGCTATTTGTTAAGAGCTAGGCTCTGTGGCAATGGGGTAGAGGTAGGTGCCTGTGGCTAAGAATAAGGAGACACCAGATGAAAGGAAGATGGCCATTGATAAAGGTGAACATTAACAGTTTTGTTAGGGTTAGTCATCTGCCTCCCAAATTGGTGTGACTTACAGTGAACACCAAAGCAGGACTGATTTTGCCTGCTTTTGAAAATTCTCAGAGCTCTCAACAGGGCATAACTTTGCATGTAGTTGAAAAAGGCCCATATGAATCCCTGTTGCACAATGAAATGTTCATCTCATGTTATTTAGCATCCTTGGTCTCTCTTTGGGGTGGGGAGCAGAGAGGAGGGAGGAAGATGCATATTTTTAGTCACAGGGAACGATTTATCATTCAGTGAAACAGCATACATAGAGCCTTAAATCAAGTATGTGGAAATAATGTGTTATTATTACTAGTCCTAACTCTGCTAAATTATAACCTATAAACCCTCAGTGCTTGACTTAAATATTCAATTCACATTTGCAGGAAATCTAAATGGTTATTTCCTCCTTTAGTGCATTACAGGAGGATTTACTAGTGCTTCCACAAAGCATATATGAGGAGCATGTTATCCAAGATGTCACTATAACCAGGCACAATTGATAAGCACACAGCCCACATCACGTATGCATTCTGGGAGGCTTTATGTGCAGTTAATTAGTTTAGCTATTGCTTTCATGGTTCATTTAGAAACTTCATGCTTCATTAAATATCAATAAATTTTATCCTCAAAAAACCTTTTCAGTAAAAATATGATTGTCTCTTCAACTGATAATCTTGTTAATGGATGTATATATTGCAAGCATGCCTATGAGGACCGACAAAACTCTGAATTGCCATGGTTGCAGCACCCTGAAGTAACATGCAAATTTTATTCTGTAGTTTAACACACATGCCTCATCCACACATATTTTCTTACAGTAGAGGGGAAAAAATCTTTTTTTTTCTTTCCAAAATGATGCCTCTTTTAAGCTTCTATTTTTATTCTGTCGAGAATTCCTACTTATGTTTCATAAGCTCCTTTCTCCATTACATCAATTCTGAGTTTCTCTTTATTGGAAAGACAAGCTTTTAGCAACTTTCTGTAGCATGAAAGAGACGTTTTCAGTAAACACACGTTTGTCATATCCCTGATACATGTGTCCAAAGAGGGCAGAGGTCACAGTTACTGGACTGTTACTGTCCCCTCTGTCAGGGAATTATCTGGGCTGTTCACTGAATAACAGGATGAAGTGGGTCAGGCAGGAAGGGTCAAGATCAAGAAAGAAGATCTGCATTTACCTAAGCAGAAGTAGTGCCTTCTGCTATACTGTCTCCTGTATTCCAGATCCAGCTCACATGTCTTTTCTGTAGAGATGTCCCCAACATGCTCAGACACAGAAGTTGTCACACTTTTCCTCATTTTCCTATAGCACTTTGTTAAGGTTTTTCACTACTAAATGTACTATATGAGAGCATTCATTTGCATTCATTCATTTGTTCATCCATTAATTCAATAAAACATATTAACCAAGGATACAATGGTAAATAAGACAAGTAACATTCCCCCATTTTCATAAAGTGCACATTGTAGTGGTGAGAGAATACACAACAGTATCAGTGAATGAATAAGTGAACACAATAATTTCAAACAAGGATAAGTGCCATGAAAGACATAAAATAGATAGATGGGATGGGGGGCTACTCTGAACTGAGTGGCAGAAAAGGCCTGTGGAAGAAGTGGCTCATAAGCTGGGATGCAAATAGTGAGAAGAAACCAGCCATGCAACAATATGGGGTGGAGTCCCAGGCAGAAAAAAATGGCAAGTACAAAGACCTGAAGGCCGAACCAGCTTGGTATGCTAGAGAAAGGAACAAAACAAAACAAAACAAAACAAAACAACAAAAAAAAGCCAGGCTAGCTGGAATGTACTCGGCAAGGGAGAGTGTGGTACCAGATAAATTTGCAGATGGCTCACCAGTCTCCACTTTAGACTACAAGCTCCTAGAGAACAGGGGCTGTATATTACTTGAATTTGCATCACTAGTCCCCATCCCATATATGGTTCTCGTGGTTAACAAACGTGGGTGGAATGAATGAACCAGATGAACCATCTCCAGGTCATATGTGAAATACTGGAGAGTTTTCTAGCATTTTGTACAATCTCTGCCTTGTCTTGGCCCCTTCTTTCATCACAGATGATCATGTTCTACCCTTTCTATGCAAATACACCATTGGTTCCCAATGCTAGAGAAGGTACTTAATATTTTTCCAGCTGGGCGTGGTGGCTCAAGCCTGTAATCCCAGCACTTTGGGAGGCCGAGACGGGCGGATCACGAGGTCCAGAGATCGAGACCATCCTGGCTAACACAGTGAAACCCCGTCTCTACTAAAAAAATACAAAAAACTAGCCGGGCGAGGTGGCGGGCGCCTATAGTCCCAGCTACTTGGGAGGCTGAGGCAGGAGAATGGCATAAACCAGGGAGGCGGAGCTTGCAGTGAGCTGAGATCCAGCCACTGCACTCCAGCCTGGGCGACAGAGCGAGACTCTGTCTCAACCAAAAAAAAAAGAAAGAAATAGTTATTTTTCCATAACAGACAATATATCTGTGGCCAGGAGCAGTGGCTCACGCCTGTAATCCCACCACTTTAGGAGCCCGAGGTGGGTGGATCACTTGAGGTCAGGAGTTCAAGACCAGACTGGCCAACATGGTGAAACCCCATCTCCATTAAAAATACAAAAATTAACCAGGCGTGGTGGCACATGCCTGTAATTCCAGCTACTGGGGAGGCCGAGGCAGGGGAATTGCTTGAACCCGGGAGGCAGAGGTTGCAGTGAGCTGAGATTGTGCCATTGCACTCCAGTCTGGGTGAAGAAGTGAGACTCCATCTCAAAAAAAAAAAAAAAAAAAGAAAAGAAACAAAGAAAAGAGATAATAAATCTGTGCTTGGGGGTTGGCCCACGTAGTTCCACAGATGTCTCTTGTGACCAACAATGAAATACATTCAGGAGACAAGAGCCAGGAGTTAAGACAGCAAGCCAATAAGGTTTCCAAAGTAGCTCAGAAGAGTTCAGACTCATGTCCTCAGACTTGTTTATTTATACAGTATTTCAACTCAGCCAGTAACAGACAACCAAGAATGAATGTTAGTATTAGTATCATCATTGTGATCATCATCACCATTATTATCTCTTTGAACACAAAATAATGCAAACGAACTTTTCCAGTGAACTTTATTATCATAAAGGATGAGGAGAAAGAGGAAAAAGAGACAGCCTGCTAGAAATGCTTTCCACTCCACAAAATATTTTCAGTCCTTCCAAAATTGGTCTATCTATTTTGCCTCCGCTATTTCTTCCTCACTACAGGCATAGTAGGTGGGAGACAAATTTTAAATAATGGATGAACGAACACCTGGTTTCATTTCTTCAGAATAACCTCCAGTGGTGATAAGGAACTGACCACGCTGGCACTGACAGGCTTCAAGACCACCATAAATCCGCAATGCCAAGTGTGACTGCATTGGATATGTGTGGGAAATAGAAACTTGCCGGATTTATGCAAACCAGTAAAAATTCCAAAAGGGTCTGATGCCAGGAAAATGCCTTATTTTGTCAGAAAGTACATCTCCCGCACAGCGGCAGGCCTGGCATAGCTTGAACCACATGTTAAAAACAAAGCAAAGTGACATGCGATACAGGCCTTACTGCCTGATGACAGAATTCATGAGCTGTCTTCACTGTGAACTTTTCTGGAACCAACTGAGTCCACAATAACCCAAGCTTGTTTGACAGTTTCGTCTTATCATGTGATTTTCTTCAAAGTCCTTTTATTTTAGGTAAGACTTATTTTCTCATTACAACTTCAAGATTTATCCCAGATTACAAATAATAATGTAATTCTAACAAACTCAGTACTTTCCAACCTATTCTATAGCCAAGTTAGGGTTTCAGATATATTCTTTTTTAACTTCTGGAGGCATGTAGATGACTTCAAAAGAATATTTAAATCAGCTGGTAAACCAGGTAGCGGCACCTGTCTCAATACTCATTGTGCGTGCAACACTTCCATATCTGTATTGGTAATCACTGCAGTCTAGAGGATATTACTTTTATGAAAGTCAAATTTTAAAAAGTAATGTTGGCTGGGCGTGGTGGTTCATGCCTATAATCCCAGCACTTAAGAAGGCCAAGGTGGAAGGATTGCTTGAACCCAGGAGTTCAAGATCAGCCTGGGAAATGTAGTGAGACCCCATCTCTTAAAAAATAAAAAACGAAAAAAATTTTTTAATTAGTTAGGCATGGTGGTAGTCCCAGCTACTCAGGAGACAGAGGAAGGAAGATTGCTTAAGCCCAGGAGACCAAAGCTGCAGTGAGCCATGATCGTGCTACTGCACTCCAGCCTCGGAGACAAAGCAAGAGACCCTGTCTCGAAAATAAACAAACAAGTAAGAATTTTAAAAATTTTAATAAAAAATAATATTAGCCTCAAATTTTAATCAATTTGAAAGTTTCTGTTTTAGCATTGCCACAACACCTGTTCTGATCATGGTCAATAAGAATAAAAAGAATGTTTATACACATGGGGAAGAGGAGCCCCATGACAAATAAAGGGTTTCAAAAACACCTCTTTTTGGATGCATTGGACTTGCTTTTCCCCTTTAGTCAGTGTCTACTTGTCTCTCTCCAACTCATCTAGCCCCAGTTATTAGGGTGAAAAGCAGATACTTCACTTGCTGTGTTAAGTTTTCTAGGGCTGCCATAAGAAAAGTACAACTGAATGGCTTGAAACAAAAGGATTTTCTTCTCTAAGTTCTGGATGCTAGAAGTCTTTCTTTTCTTTTTCTTTCTTTTTTTTTTTTTTTTTTTTTTTGAGACAGAGTTTCGCTCTGTCGCCCAGGCTGGAGGGCAGTGGCGCAATTCTTGGCTCACTGTAGCCTCTGCCTCCCAGGTTCAAGCAATTCTCCCCACTCAGCTTCCCAAGTAGCTGGGATTACAGGTGCATGCCACGCCCGGCTAATTTTTGTTTTTTTAGTAGTGATGGTGGTTTCACCATGTTGGTTCTGATGCTCTCAAACTCCTGACCTCAAGTGATCCACCTGCCTCGGCCTCCCAAAGTGCTGGGATTACAGGCGTGAGCCACTGCACCCAGGCTGAGGCTAGAAGTCTGAAATCAAGGTGTTGGCGAGGCCAGGCTCTCTCTGAGGCCTCTAGGAAAGGATCCTTCCTTTCTCCTTCCCAGCTTTTGGTGATTGCCAGCAACTCTGAGCATCCCTCAGTTTATGGACATGCGATCTCCCATCCCCTCCTCTGTCATCATGTGGTGTTCTCCCTGTGTGTCTTCTGTGTTCACCTTGCATTCTTGTCTCTGTGTCCAAATTTCCTTCTTTTTATAAGAACATCAATTATTGGACTAGGTCCCACTGTAATCCAGTATGACCTCATTTTTTTTCACTTGATTACATCTACAAAAGCTCTATTTCCAAAAAACAAAAGTCACATTCTGAGGTTCCAGGTGGGCATTAATTTGGGGGCATATTTTTCAAGCGAGTGTGATTTGCAGCCAGTATCCTTTCAATTATCACTTGGTCCAAGGAATTTGAAGAACATTTGCAGACAAAGTAATTACCCAAGCAAGAACAATGGAAGGAAGGTGATATAATTCAAAGAAGAAGTCTATCAGGAAAACCTGCCAGAAGCTTGATGGTTTCAGAATGGAAGATTCTCATCTATAAGATCAACCACCGGCCGGGTGCGGTGGCTCACGCCTGTAATCCCAGCACTTTGGGAGGCTCAGGCAGGCAGATGACGAGGTCAGGAGATCGAGACCATCCTGGCTAACACAGTAAAATCCCGTCTCTACTAAAAATACAAAAAAGTAGCTGGGCGTGGTGGCACGCACCTGTAATCCCAGCTACTCTGGAGGCTGAGGCAGGAGAATGGCCTACAACCAGGAGGCAGAGCTTGCAGTGAGCCAAGATCATACCGCTGCACTCCAGCCTGGGCGACAGAGCAAGATTCTGTCTAAAAAATAAAAAAATAAACAATGAAAAAAAATCAATCACCAACAGATACATCGATGCAAAAATACCTACACAGCCACCTCTTCAAGAAAATGTTCTTTTTAACTGAACTAATCTCTTCTCTGGACCCAGCTCCCTAAGTAGAGTACTTTCTACCCTCTCATCGTCCACATGAGATAGAGAAGGGAAGTAGCAACAATGCCTGGGCATCATGCTAGGGACTCTATACATATAATACATCACCTCCACTAGGAAAGAAAGAAACTCAAGTTCAAAGAGATAAAGCAATCAGCTCTAAGTCATACAGGAGAGTTAGGGTTTGAACACAGATCTGCCTGGGTCCATAGCTGCTGCCTCATTTTTTATGTCTGAGCATGCACGCGCATGTGCACATGCACACACACACATACACACGTACACACACACATACGCACACACACGCGCATACACACACACACACCATTTCTCAAACATGCCCCTTTAATTTACCTATGTCTCAAATTCATTATTTTCACAATCCATGGAATATTAAGAGCTGGAGGATACCTCATTCAATATAACAGTTTCATCTTACAGATGAACAAGAAATGATAAGCAAGTGATTTGTCCAAGACCATGGGAATAATTTGTGACCAAATTGAGAATAAGTCCTCAGACTTTCTGGCTTCTAGTCCAGCCCGATCACATGCAGCCTCTCAAGTGGTATTTCTACCCAGGCAGTAAGACCACATTTCACAGGCAGGACAGCATGGCAGTTTGGAGTGTGAACACTGAAATTAGACTGCACAGATTCACATCTAGGCCCATTGCTTATATATGTGTCACTGTCATATGACATATATGTGTCATATATCAGTCATTGAGTAGCTGCACTTCAGTATTCTGAAATATTAAATGAAGGTAATAAAAGCATCAATCACATAATATTTAGTGTCTCATAGGATGGTTGAGAAAATTAGGTGTGCTCAGAATAGTGCTTAGTGCACAGTAAATGCTCAGTATGTTAGTTGGTGGTGGTGGTTTTGTTGTGCTTATTACACTATTATTACTGTTAATAATAATAACATAGAAGAAAAGGCTACAAATGAGAGAGGCCAGTGCTTTTCATCACCATGCATTTCTAGCAGCCACACTGGCTATAAGCCCTCATTCATGGATACCATGGTACAGTTATTTCCTGGTCCTTCATAAGAATTAACTTTAACCTTATTTCATAATCTACTTTATGCCCATCCAATTATCACTTCGGAATTTCTCTAAACACAAAATACGCACAGGTCTATATGCTGGTTTTAATTTCCCGGATGGTATGAGTTCACATTTAATTGCCTCCTTCAAATGACAGTGGGTCATTTAGTGTCCTTAAAAGCCGACAATGTTATTACATCCTGACTCTGACAAATCCTTGCTCTTGTTTCTCTCAGCTTATCTCTGTCTCAGGAAGGCAAACCCTGGGAAAATTATACAAACAGCCCCAAATATTTGAAATCAGCATTGTCCTCCCGTACTTACGCCTCTCTGAAAGCTTAGAGGACTTCGCTTTCAGTTTGATTCTTTCATTAGCCCAAGGCTTGCTAATTAATTGGAATTTTCCAGAGCTTTTGTTGTTGTGACAAAGAAGAACAATGCAAAAGCTCATTTCTTCATGTTAAAGAGGGTCTGTCCACCCTCCAGAGAGTAGCATGGAGACGACAGGGATAAGAGGCAGGATTAACTCGACTTTGAAAGGGTCAGACTTCGTGAGTTCCTGCTTCTCTCCCTTCTCCCCACAGCTGCCTTCATCTTCACCAAAACTGATTTATGGGAAGTGACATCTTAACCATGGCTTTTATCCCTCCAAACGAAAGGCTGCTTAGAGGGCATTATGTATGATCTAAAATTAGATGGCAAAGAACATCCCATAAGCATGGAACAAACAATACTGGAAAGCAAAAGATATTGTATAAAGTGAGAGGCTTACTGAAGAATGAAAATGAATAGATCAGGGAGGAAGGCAGTAAAACTCAGATGAACACTCCCAACCAAAGCAAAGACCAGACTTAAAAGAAACAAAAAGATGCTTAATCTTGACAAAAATAGTACTGTTTAAACCAAAGATAGCAGAGCAGCTGGAGTCTAGGGGAAGTGAAGGGAAGTGAAGATAGATTGATTCTGAATTTTGTTCTTGGTTTCCTTTTTAAGGTATCATGCTTTGCTTTGGTACACTGGGTTACTGGGACTTGTGGAAACCCACGTAGGCTGTGTTTCATCCACACTGTGAGAGGCTCTAACATACTTTGAGGGTCCACAGACGCAGGAGAACAGAGGCTGGAGGGGCCCTCAAACATGGCAAATAGACCATTCCCAACATCATCTCTGCAGAGATGATATGAACACCTCCTTGACTACCCAAGGCAAAAAACAAATCAGCCTATTCTTTTTAAAACTATATTCCTAGCCGAGCGCAGTGGCTCACACCTGTAAACCTAGCACTTTGGGAGGCTGAGATGGGCGGATCACCTAAGGTCAGGAGTTCAAGACCAGCTTGGCCAATATGGTGAAACCCCATCTGTCCTAAA
This sequence comes from Piliocolobus tephrosceles, assembly GCF_002776525.5. NCBI lineage: Eukaryota > Metazoa > Chordata > Mammalia > Primates > Cercopithecidae > Piliocolobus > Piliocolobus tephrosceles. Next base: position 78,237,130 of record NC_045447.1, on the reverse strand, counting down.
AGTACAAAAAGTAGCCAGGTGTGGTGGCACATGCCTGTAATCCCAGATACTTGGGAGGCTAAGGCAGGAGAATTGCTTGAGCCCAGGAAGCAGAGGTTGCAGCGAGCTGAGACCATGCCACTGCACTCCAGCCTGGGCAACAGGAGCAAAACTCCGTCTCAAAAACAAAACAAAACAAAACAAAATAAAATCCTACATTATTTTCCAGAGGGGGAAAAAAGATTTTCTAAGTTATTTGTTTATAGATAAATGCTTATGAAAAATAGTTTCTACTATCCAGACCAATACAGTCTGAAATAAAGCTACACTCCGAGTTTCACTGCAGCAGAATCAGGAAGGCTTCCAAAATTCCTGCTCCAGGCTGATGCCTGATGGGTGTCACTCCAGTCACCTACGATGCCACGTGGTTTTGACAAAGTTTAGTATGATGTGCCTATGCAGATATCCAGATAGAACTACAAATATAGAGTTGGAAAGGAGAGCCTGGAAATGGAGCTAGAACCAGTTTCTGGAGATAACAATAAGATAGAGTCTTCAATGTGCATGAGATTGCTCAGGCATCATGCATACAGGGGATGAAAAACAGGGACAAGGATAGAACTCTGGAAATCTCCAATGTTTGGGGAGGCAGGAAAACAGGAATCTGCAAACAAGGGAGAGAAAGTCTGTTGTGCTTGGGGACGGGGAGTAGGAGGGAGCTGGGTGGAAGGGGAACAGAGCATAATATTTAACAGCGCAGGTTCTGAGGTGAGACCTGCCTTCAAAGCCTGGGCTACTGCTTACTAGACTTGGAACCTCAAGCAAAGTGGGGGAACTTCTCTGCACCTCAGTTACTCCCTCTGGCAAATGCAGAAAACAATAGCACATCACACAATTGTTCTGAGGGAAAGTACTTGACACAGTGTCAGGCTCATATTAAGCAACCAAAAACTGTTTATTAAGAGGCAAATAGGAACCGAAGAGATCTATAGGGTTAACAGTGACTAGGAACAACTCAGATCCTTTCCCAGGATACATTTTGATACAGTGAAGGGTGGAAAGGAAAGCTGCAGCCCAGGAGACACGGCAAGAACTTGTAAGGACAAGGAAAACCACAGAACAAGGCAGATGGGGGCCTCGGGCTAATCTTTACTATAAAAAGAGGCACATGATATTTGATCACTTAAGAGGTGATGGGAAGAATAAACCAAAAAAATAACCATTCTTACAGCAAAGTACAGAGTGAAAGGAGAACCGCACTAATGATATAAGTTCAAGTGCTGGCCTGAGTACTAACCAACTACCCAACCTTGGAAAGGCCCCTTCTCCTTCCAGTTGTTCAGTTTTATGTATTCCCAAATGGCCACTAAAGTCCCTTCCAGTTCGCACCATTTATGATTTTTGGTGTTCTATAACTTCACTTAAGGATTCTGTGGCTACACATGAAAGCAGTTACTCTGATGAAGACATAAGGGAACAGAAGGTCTTCAGCCACATGTGTTCTCAGCTTGAAACAGAGGACTCAAGAATCACCTAAGGATAATTAAGAGGGCAGATGGTAAGATGTAGAGACAGCCAAGTCTTCCTCCTCTTTCCTCTTCCATTTGCCCCAAAACCAGAGATGAGAGGAAGGGGATAAAAGCAGCTATATCAAGGTTGAAAACAAAAAGTCATGTGTGTTCCTGTTTGCCAACAATTCCAAAATGCTCTTTGAGTGTGAGGGCCAGGAGAAGGTGGATATAAGAACGACAGAGAAGTGAACAAAACACTGATACAAGTGGAGAATCAAAAGTAAAATCAGTTCATTTGGATTCGAAGGGATAAAAATAATGCCTAATTAATCCCAAACCCTCGTTGTACCATTGACAGAAATGACGTCCAAAGAGGATAAGGGAATTGCCCAAGAGCAAAGCTGCAACAGGAGCTCCTGTTTGCTGACTCAGTCCAGTACAGATTCCATAGAAGTATATATCTCATTGGTCAAATTCCAAATTATGACAATTCCTGCTAAGAGATCCTGTGTGGGAGGTAAGTGACTGAAATTGCTAAATTCCTGGGAATTTTTTTATTTCCCCATGTTCATGAAAGGCTCAGAGGACAAACAGGAAAGAAAAATAAATGTATTAAGCCACTACTATGTGCCAAATATTATGCTAAGTGATTTCACATATATCCTCACATAAGCTTGCCACTCTGTGAGTCTAGCAGCCTCTGAGCCACTTGAAGAGACGGCAGTGTCATACCTATCAATACATTCTCCATGCCTGACAGAGTGCTGCTACACAATAGGTGCCCAATATATGCTTGCTGAATGAATGTAAAATTTGCCTGGTGCATAAAGGGAGGATTAGAGAGATTAAAAAACTTATTCAAGGTATACATGTTGGTAGCACAAGTGGCAGTATCAAGATTGGAATTTGGGATTGCCTGATACCACAGCTCATTCATCTTCCTTTCACTGAACAGGTTGCCTTTCATATACTTTTCTACAAATCCAACAGTAATACTTATTTTCTAACAGACAGACTGATGGGTTTCCAAGGCACCTATGGCTTCCAGGTCCTCTTCGTGAGTGTTTCCTCTTTCAAAGTGTTTGTTTCAAGGTGCCACTTTTGGTCTGGTTACTCCTCTACACTGGCCAAGCCTGATCAGAATCTCCAAAGGCTCTGACCAGGACGCATTCTAAGGGCCAGCAGGAAGGAGGCAAGGAACCACAGGAGGAGCACCCTGGCCTATGGCTTTAGTTGGAGTCTGTTCCTATCAAGTGGAGATAACATACCTGGACTGGTTAAATGCAATCTTTTCCTCACCTCCTTGACAGCAAAGGCTTTCAACTGAAAACTCAGCAAGCAAATCAGACCAGTTGTTGCCTTTCTTATCTTCTCTCTCTTCTCTCTCTCTCTTACACACACACACACACACACACACACACACACACACACACACACACGAAAGCTTCGGATTATCTCTCTGTTGTAAATCAGTCTAAAGTATATTCAAAAATAAAGGTTTTTTTTTCCTAATTATACATATAAGACAAGTCATGTCTTTAAGATATTTTTGACTTGAGACTGTTAACGGGACTCTATTTGTTCCATCCAAGAAAGCCCAAAGAAATGGATAATGATCCAAAGCAGACTACATCTGAGTGGTTCTGTATATTATATGCAAAGAAATGTTCCCACAACAAAGTCACTAAATGAATGTCACTATGCTTGAATAGAAGAATGAAATTGAATTGTGATAAAAGCAAGTCGTTTAAAGACTCTTTAGCTCATGTCTACTAAATTATCCTGAACATTATGTGCTAAACAAAGGCTCTGATACTCATATTATTAAGTAATAAAAACACTTTGAGAAATAAGCCAACATTTTTACTTTAAAAAAGATTTATGTATCATTTTCTGGTTTTATGAGTGTTGTAATTGTCCTCCAAACCTTTCAACAATGCCAAATACTTTTCCAGTCGAACATTCTGCTATAGTATTTTCTCTTCAATGCTGAAGGCCACAATGGGATGCCTATGGTGAATTAAACAACAGACTCCATAAAAATAGACAGAAGCCTTGGTCCCTCGTTAGGCCTAATTGTCGAAACATCAATCTGTTTACTCTAGATTCTGTAACTGTTAGATAACGAGAAAATTTCGTTATGCAAATTGTGGTAGCAATGTGGGAAAAATATGAGTTATTTAATCTATAAGTGACGAGCTTTTAAAACTAAGTCTCAGGTAGTATTTTGACATTTTTTCCTATGGGTCACAGATCATCACCACCACCTTTAATGAGGAAGATGGGAGAGCTGATTGTCCTGTCTCTACATTTTAGAAGTCTCCAACCCTAGTTAATTGTTGGTCAAGCTTTCTGCAGCTGTCCAACTATCAACTGATACTCCTCTGACTTTTTATCTCATAAATGAGACCTCTACTGCTTGGCAGACACAAGGAAAGCATGAGGAAAGTCATCAAGATTTCTACTTTGTATTCACTGACCTTTAAAAAAAAAATAACATCATTACTAGCCTCAGATTCTGGAAGTTACTAATCAGTTTGAACACCCTAAGAAGTTTACCAAAGCTTTCAGATAACTCCAGGGTGTTGTCAGAGGTGAGGTCGACAGATGTCATTTTAATTTGATGAAGCAGAAAAAACACAGGAGAATGAGTTGGAAGATCTGGGTGCCAGTCTCACAGCTACCACTTAATGTGCCGTGTGGCTTTAAACACTGTGCTTGTGATCCAGTATTTTCTTTTGCTACAAAGGACACTGGGAAAATTGGTGAAATCACCAAGGTCTATACAGACCTTGTGTATAGACAAGGTATATTAGGTAATAGTATTTATCAATGTTAGTTTCCCAATTTTGACAATTGTACTGTAGTTAAGAGAATAACTTGCATAAGAAAATGTGTATGTTTGTAGAAACTGCACAGTAACGCATTTAGAGGTAAAAGGACATCAAGTCTGTAACCGACTCTAAATGGTTCAGGAAAAAAACACAGGGAGGGGATAATGAAGCAAATGTGGTAAAAAGTTAACATTTGGGAAATCTGGGTAAAGAGTATAGGAGATTTCAGTGTATTGTTCTTGCAATTTTTTCTATTGTCTGAAATTATGTCAAAATTAAAACTTAAAATATAATGATGCATAGGAATATAATTAGCGATCAGGAAATATTCACCAAATGTCACTTTAATTTCTCTCAGACACAAGTATCCTCACAAGCAAAACGAAAAAGGGATAAGCCAAAGAATTGTTTAAAACCTGGCTAGCCCAAACTGTCTCGGATTCTGTGATAGGTAGTAAATCATGGATATAGTAATTGCCCTATACCATATGGAGAAAACAATAACAACAACAGACATGCTTTCTGCCTTCAAAAAGGCTGAAGTGATAAAATAGAGATCAGTGTCCAGGATGAGTTAAAGTGATCTGAAGAAACTTTTTCTGAAAATACGAGTTTCAAATGGGCTCTCAAAGGCTGTGAAGACAGGAATTAACGATAAAATTAGAGAAAAATTTATGGAAGGGCGACTCTTTTGGATAGAGAAATGGAAATAGGCTGGAGGAAGTCTCTTGCCAGAATGACCAAGCAAGTATGTATGGATGGCTAGGATGAGTGAAGCTGGGCTGGTCAACAGATCTGCGCTGTTCCAGTCAATTTTCCAAAACCACACATGAGTCAGCAACTAAGGCATGGGACATGGTGTCAGAATGCCCTCCCAGCTCTATGAGAAATCTCCAATTCCACACGCCATGTACAGGGTACGGGAGTCTCTGAGACAGTCATCTAGGAGCACACTTCAATCTTGTTCTCCAAGCACATACCCATCACAACATGCCAAAGATCAAGCATGTGTGCAGTCAACAAACACTGTTCTGACCCTAAAACAGTAAGCTTCCATCAGGAGGCTTACACCCAATGTACAGTGGAACTCCTTTCTCCATTTTGGAAAGACTTTGAAAGGCAAGGCTATCCATATACCATCTGACTTTTCCTACATGTTCAGGGTGTGTGTTTTATTAAAAACTATCTAAATCCACATAGGCAGAAGGAACATTCAAAAGACTTCCATTGTAAATACTAGTAAAAAATGTTCATGAAATCCTCATGAATTCTCATAACTGGGGATCCTAAATAGAGACAGGCAGGAAACACGATGAAGTAGAAAATGTTGTCATTTCAATTAACAATTATTTAATTAAGAAATCATATATTTAGAACTGTGTCATGGTAGCACATGCAGATCACACAAAGGGAAAAATAGGAAAACAATCAAGCTTCTCTCAAAAGATGAGATGTATTCACATACATGGTGAATGCACTTTAATGAGTATCACCTGTAAGTCGTATTTAGGATACCAGATATTCACTTCTGAAATACTATCAGTGTCCATCATTGAAGGGCTATTACCATTCAATTTTTCAGGGATGGGCATGGCAATATACACATACATAGGAGTACCCTGTTATGGTGAATACACCATAACAGTATAAAGATAAAAGGGTTTTATTTATTCACTAACAGAGAGTCTAGGGAATAGCTTAAGTTAAGCCTTCAAAAATGAAATGTGTTTTACCCAAGCCTAGTAATAAGAAAGATTCTGTACATACTGCTTAGAGAGAGATTAGATTGAAATTTAACCTATCACATTCTGTTCTCCAACTTGAAAAAAAAAATGTTAAACTCTGTCTTTGGGCTTCCATTTTTAGTGTCAAAAGAAAGAAAGAAAGGAACACAGATGGAATAAACCTCATTCACTTAATTTGAAAATCAGATGCAGACTTCAAAATTTGGAATAAGGAAAGATTCTTGCTGGTTGATTTCATTAAAGAATTTATCTTTAGCTATCTGAGGGGAGAACTGCTTACATCATTTAGTGTGACCTTTAGTGGACTGATAAGTCATCACATGATATACAATTTTATGACAAAAGCAATCATATAGAAGCAATCTAAGATGGCTTGAACTGTTTTTCTTTTGATATAGATTAAGCTTAGAACTTGGTCTACAGTGGTTAGACATTGTAGATTTATAATGAGTGTAATTTGGAACTACAGTACCATACGCAGAACAAATACTTAAATGTCAAATTGGCTGATGATTAAACAACTGAAGAGGGCTGGCTGCTAAGGAATACATTTAAAAAGTCATTTAAAGGGAAACCAACAACCAAAGGTCGAAAAGTGGCAGAATATCTTTTTATTTTGTTTTATTTTACTTGAGGTGATAACAACCAAAAGGGTTTTTTGTGGTAGTTTTTTTTTTTTAAATTCCAACAATTAACATAGCTGCTAAATATTTCTCTTTTTGTAAAATGCCTCTTTTATACCAAATTCTTGTATTTAAGGGTATATGAGAAATGAAGTTTAGCTCTGCCTCCAAATGCTAAGATGTGAGGAAAAAATACGTGCCCCCGAAATGAATCACATTCAGGCTTGGAATAAATTCACATGAATATGTATTTTCTTATTTACTTGGAAAGTCTTGTATTTGCATCTGTCTTTCTTACTATCAGTGAGCTTTCTTTTCCAGGGTAGTGGCTCAGCTCCAGTCCTCAATATGTGCAACCCCTTACCTACAACTCCATTCCTAAGGGCAAGCAGGGCACTGACACAGGTATAGGATGCTCCACTCCACCAAAGTCACTAGGTCCCCATACTGAGTAAGACACACACAAGCAGTTTCTCCTTGTTTTGTACAGTACATTAACTGGGAATCTAGACTTGATTCTCAACATCTGAGATTATTCCAAATCCAAACGTATGGTATTTTTAAAGTCCCTTTTTATATAGGGTATTTGGCACTTTCAGAAATACCAACTATAGACAGTTACCTGGACCTGGGTTTTGATAGCAAGCATGATATAAATATTTTTTAATGAACGATAAATGAATAAATGAGTGAATTCATATTAAATGAGGACGTGTCATCTGAAATGAATCATGGTACAAAAGGGCTTTGCATGTCCTCTCCACAGGCTAGGATGAGGAAAGTCTATAAGAAGGCAAAAATCATTAAATCATTAGGAAATAAACTCAAGCTATGCAATACCAATCACTGTTAGAAAGACTGCAAGCTCCCTGCAAGCAAGGGCTTCTTAATCAGGGGCCATACTCCCAAATGCTCTCCAAGGCCAGGCAGATGGAAATAGTACAGGCTCCATCTAAAGATCAGGCTATCATGTAGGGAAGCAGGCCAGATGGTTGGTTGCTCTTTCGATTTTCCAAGAAAAGCCAAATTCTAAATTGTTTTGTAAAATCCTCTCCTTTCTAAATGTTCACTCTGTATTTATTTTTTTTTAACACTATGTGGACTTAACAAAGCACAACTGTGGGCCACATTCCACCCATGGAATTGGAACCTTGCCTCTAAATCTTTCTACATATCAATAACTCATTGCTTATTTTTACCTTATCTTTAAATCTGGCAAAGGGTGGGAGGTGGTGGTGTCATACTAATATTACCAAAGAAATTCGCCAAAACAGGAATACAAGTATGAAAAACAAGCAGAGCTTTGAAGTGGCTACATTTCAGTAAAAGCTCGTATTATATTAAGACTTTAATGCCCTCAATCTCAGCAATTATGCTCAAGCTTCAGGTGGCAATATGTTTTCTCCTATTTTTTTCACCCTTATTCTCATCCCCTAATTCATCCCTGACTCGTCCTATTTATTAACCATGCCACATATGTCTTCTTCTCATCTTGTAAATAGCTTCAAATTCTTGGAACAAGGTGGGGCATAAGTAAATTTCAACAAATAAAGTATTTCAGATGTTCACATTCTAATTAAAGGCAAGTGTATTACTATACATATAGAATATGTATATGTGTGTGTGTGTGTGTATATATATATATATTTGTTTTTGAAACAAGGTCTTGTTCTGTCACCTAGACCAGAATGCAGTGGCACAAACACGGCTCACTGCAGCCTTAACCTCCTGGGATCAAACGATTCTCCCACCTCAGCCTCCAGAATAGCTGGAACTACAGGCATGTGCCACCATGCCCAGCTAAAGAACTACATATTTTTAAAACAAGATGTGATTCCTGAGTGGTAAGATTTTTCTGAAGCAATACATGTTATTGAAAAGTTCTATATCCAAAATTTAACACTGGAAAATCTTTTTTTGAAATGATTTATGTTCTTGGGCCTTTAGCTAAAGAAGACATGAATCCTAGTCCGAGTACCCAGTTAAAACACACACATGCGCACACATACACACACACTCAAACACAAGCATTTCTACATAGAAAAATAACCTAAATACTCCTATAAATAATTTTTGTTAGAAAAACTTAATTTCCACATTTCTATCTCAGTTTTTACTCTCATGTTTCAGTATATTTAGACCTCTTTAGGAAAGCCTAGTTAAGTAGGTCAGTCCATAAAAACCTTTTGCAGCAGAGACATCACTCTAGGAGAAAAAGAAATTAAAATAATAGTCTACCCCCAAAGAATAAAGGTAACTATAAATACACAAAAGAAAAAACAATAACATGAATTTCTTCATATTAAAATAAATAGCATTTAAGTCCTTGTTATCAGCAAACAAGTTTCATGTGTTATACCTACTTAAAACATAACCTGTGAACTTCAGCTAAAAAATATTGTTTGGACATGCCAACGAAAATATACAAATAGATATTTTCCAATTCACCAATTTTTTTAAAAAGTTCTAGAAATCCAGTGACAAATGTGGTATATAAAAAATATATAAATTACTTCAACTTAGAATAATTAAATCATAAAATACATAGGGTACAAATACCACATTCTGTTCTAAATTGTTATCTTAGGATCATCAAAAGAAAAAGAGGATTTGGATTATGCAAAAAATGATTCCTATATATATAATCAATTATCTAACTGACATTTTTACAAATCTACCACTACTTCGCCTTTTATTGCATATGCTAAACAAGCAGATGCTAAGTCTGTAAACTGTGAATTAACCTCCTTTTTAATTAATTGTTCCTTTGGAAATACTGGCTTTTAAATCCCATGCTGCAGTTGCTTCATCTTGGAGACGTGTGCCAATCTCATATTCAAATTCTTGGGCTATATTCCAGGAGACAGTACACATTGATTCCACTTTTAATTATTTAATGATTCATTTGCATTTTACTTATACATTGGCATCTGACCTGGTTTAATTTTAGTTTATTCCAACAATAGGCCTGCAAGAATCTAGATCTGACCATCTTCACAGCAAATATGACTGATGATGCTGCTTCCAGGAGTGACATAGCTCAGAAATAGGTCAAGGGTGCAAAGGGAAGGGATCAGAGTGCACTTAATTGACAGGGGTAGGCCCTCCTCAAGCACATGGTTTTCTGAGCTCAGCACTCCTTCCTTCTTTTAAAGAGCGGGCATTTTAAGCAGGGAGTTTCCTCAATAGTTCTTTCCAGGACTTTCTGGATGTCTCTCTACATCCAAAATTCTCCCTTGCTAACTGGACCTGAGAATTCCTCCATTAGAACCTCATACTCTCAGCCCCAAGCCTCCTTATTAAAAGCAAATGCACTGAAGAAAGGTAACATCAAAATCTGTTGATAATGTTATTTTGTCAGAATGAAGGATCTGACAGCAGTTTTCTGAAAGGACAAAGAAGGGAGACTGAGAGCTTTAGGGAGCTGGGCACTGGGTGAATGGAGGCAGAGAAAGAGGTCTGAAAAGAAATGTCTCCTCCACAGTTCTGGAACTTATCCCATGCTAGGCCTTCTCCTAGTCATGAATGCATAATAAAAAGCTGGACCTCCAGCTACTGAAGACAAATAACTTTAACTTTTATATATTCCTTTGAGACACACACATAAACACACACAAGGTTCTTAATGTGGTGGTCCACAGACCCTGAAAATCAGAAATTGCCATTCGTTACTCTCTTGGCAATGCTGGAACGGTTTATCCTTCTGGAACTAAACTTCTGATTCTACCCAAGTCCCCACTGTATTGGATAAGAAATAAATTTTCAAAGTCCAAGTACTTTCCCCCATGCATAACTACCATAATGCTGGGAGAAGGCCCAGAGGAAGTGAAGCAATGTAACAAACAGGGATTGAATATTTCTTTTACATCATTTCTTTTACATCAATTCATGCACTGTATTAGGCATATTACGTGTCTTTTTTTGGTTCAGTAACCCCATAAAAGAAGTATCATTATCCTCATTTGACAGATGAAAAAACTGAGGCTAGAGGTTTCCCAATTTGGTCCAAGTATCATAGATAGGAGACGACATAGCCAGAATTGAAATCCAGGGCTTCTCCTTTTTCTGAGCTAATGAAAGTGTCTTTATGTTGTTGAGTCCTGACTGAGCTCCAGCCCTGCACACAGAGACCTGCAAGTGTGCCAAATGACACAAGAAAATCTCTTCTGTTCACAGAACCAAAACCATGCAGTGAAAGGCAGGCTCTAGCCCCCTCCTCATTCCTGGATTCTATCAGAAAATAACCCAGAATCAAGATCTAGTGGCACTTTTGGTGGACTTGTCAGGAAGAGAAAAAAACTCATTTCCCCCTATCTTACAAAAGTAACACAAAACAACGTAAAAAATTGGGAAAATATGTTTAAAGTCAAAGAAGAAATAACAATGATTTGTAATACAACTGACCAGAGATAATCATAGCATTTTAGGCTATTTCTCTCTAGTCTGTCCTCTCCACCTATACATGTTTGGAAACATTCAGCTTATATTTTATAGGCAATTTTGCATGAAGTTCTGTCCATTTAATTGTACTTTAAAATTATTTTAATACTTCTTGAAAACTATTTGTAGACTTAATTTTAATATTTTACCATTCAGCATTAAGTTTACTTAACTATTTCTTTACTATTACACTTTTAGGGTAGGAGGAAATATTTTCACTATTAAAAAAAAAAAAAAACACTGCGAAGAACATCTCTATGCACATTTCTTTCACCATATTTCTTTTTTTCTTTTTTCTTTTTTTATCTTGAGATGTCTTGTCTCCCAGGCTAGAGGGTAATGGTGCCATCTCAACTCACTACAACCTCCGCCTCCTGGGTTCAAACGATTCTCCTAACTCAACCTCCTGAGTAACTGGGACAAAAGGCGCCCATCACCATGCCCGGCTAACTTTTGTATTTTTAGTAGAGATGGGGTTTCACCACATTGGCAAGGCCAGTCTCAAACTCCTGGCCTCAGGTGATCTGCCCGCCTTGGTCTTCCAAAGTGTTGGGATTACATGCATGAGCCACCACACCTGACCTCTTTTACTGTATTTCAAATGGTTTTTTCAGGATCAATTAGTAGAAATGCAGTTATTGGGTTACATGTTAGAGCAACATCAATATATTTAACCCCTGACAGTATGGGTATGCCCTGAAATTTACACCATCATTACCAATGTATGGGAACCCTAGTCTCAAGGTATGCTACTTAACTACTGAGTGTTATCTTGTCAATTTGATGAGCAAAAACAAAACAAAACAAAACAACAAAATCACCATTGCTTTAATTTATATTCCTGAGTTCAGTTTTCTCCAAAGGATTATTTCCCCTTTATGGGTGGTCTCTTCATGACTCTGCCCATTTATCTATTGGTTGGCAACATATGACCTTGAATTATCTTTTTGTAAGGTGCACCAGTATAGCAAAACAGCAGGTTCACAGAATCAGGAGACCTAGGCCTTGCCGTTAACTAGTTGGAACACTTGGGGCTAATCACTTCTAGATCAGCCCCAAATTTTGGTTGACACAGTCAATGGAAATTGTACACAGAGCCCAATGTCTGAAACAGATACAGGTGAAGGTGCTGGAGCTGAAGCAAGATACCCCACCTTCTCCTCATTCACTCAATTCCTCCCATAGCTTCTGAGACACCACAGAGGAACCCTAGAGTTTCAAATAATAAAATAAAATCCTACTGAGCTTGTTGATTTCTAAGATCTATTTTAGCTTCTATGAAACCAACCTTTCCCAGGTGTAAAAAGAAACCTTAGAAACTACACTAAGACTGGATGAGTTTGGAAAGCCAGCATCCAAGAGACGTAGTAAGAAATCTTCATATGGAAAGTATTCCTGGTGGGTTTGGAGGTATTTTTTTTCCTTTCTGAAAGTGCAGTTAGTGCCAATAAAGAAAGCAGTACTGAATAAGCTATGCGACAGAAAGACAGTATTCACAATGCTGAATGTTTCCAGCAGATGTATCAACCATTATTCGGAATTCACTAACTCCCATCACAGCTTGGGTCCTGGATGAGATGAATTCACATGAAATATTTCTTCCTTGATTCTTCTAGCTGAAACTGAGCGTCAAAGCACATTGATTATCACTACCTTTGGGGAAATACAGTAATTTATGGAGTGAAGCTAGCGATTATTATATCCTTTCTCAAAAGCCCCACATTTCAGAACATCTTTTCACAGGACTGTTTCTTATTCTTAAAGATATGTTCCTATTTCCAAGTGAACTAGATTGACTCTGGTCAGTTGCACAATGCAGGATGGGTAGGTGGAGTAGGCATTTACACAAGGAGTTCTTAGAGTTGCTGAGTAAGACAGCCCTGCTCCAAAAATTTCTGCCCTCACAATTTACTCTGCCACCATGCCTGAGATACCTACTTACTCTTCTAAGTCACTTTTCTAAAAGATATCCTGCAAAGGAGGGTGGAAGAGGTTGGATAGGAGATCATATGACCTATTATCACTTATGAACAGTCTTTAGGTTGAGTAGAGATGCGACTCTTATGGCAATGAGATAGGAGAAGGAGGGGAAGGGAGGAAAGATACTAGAAAAATCTGCAGCTAGGAACATCCAGTGTCTAGACTGCTGCTGAATACAAATAAATAGTTAATAGGGCTTTGCTGAGCTTTGCCTGTTTCATGGTTTTGCCTAGGGCTTGACCTACATATACCTTAGCTATTCCAAACATGCGAGTGCAAATATAACCCTGACATAAGAATCACTGTTTACCATAAACACAGGAAAATAAAAACCCAAATTTTCTACAGAAATTCAGAATGACTATGCCATTTTAGAGTGTATAGAATTTTTCCTGATGTATATAGGTTGATCAGAAGTATTTCACTAAAGACATTTTTCAGCAACCTACCCCACACTCATTATTCATTAATAATATTTCACAAAAATCACTAAGAAAAGAAACAAACATCTTTGAGGGTATCTAGCATAAACATTAGGTTTTTTTTTTTTTTATGAGACGGAGTCTCGCTCTGTCGCCCAGGCTGGAGTGCAGTGGCGCGATCTCGGCTCACTACAAGCTCCTCCTCCCGGGTTCACGCCATTCTCCTGCCTCAGCCCTCCGAGTAGCTGGGACTACAGGCGCCCGCCATCTCGCCCGGCTAGTTTTTTGTATTTTTAGTAGAGACGGGGTTTCACCGTGTAGACCAGGATGGTCTCGATCTCCTGACCTCGTGATCCACCCGTCTCGGCCTCCCAAAGTGCTGGGATTACGGGCTTGAGCCACCGCGCCCGGCCAACATTAGTTATTTAAATATTAATAAATTTAAAATTTTGAAGAAGAGGTTTTACTATTTGGGTTTTATTTTACAGTTTCTACTAACTTATAAATAGATAGTAGTTTAAAGATAATTTGAATTATTTAGGGCTGCAATTACCCAAGTTTTTGTTATACAACTTGGCAGACAGCCATTCTGCAATCACAAAAAGTCACACTTCAGCCTGAGTTTTGGATGGTGCAATAATTCACACCTTGGACATTGTTTCACCTCAGTATCTTACTGCTTCATTAAAGATGCTTACATTTGGATAGTTTGCAAATGTTCAGTAGGAAAGACTGAATCCAAATGTGTGAACCAAACAAGAGAAGCTTATTGGCAATTTGAGAGCACAGGGGCTAGTAATAATGAGCAAGTCAAAAAGTTGCTCTTCTTTCCCTGTGTCGAGGTTTGCCCTGGAGACATGCACGCATTTTTCTTTAAAATTATTAAGACACCATCTATTACAAAATGTATGCAAATTACAAAATATATGCAAGTAATCCCCAGCTTTCAAAAGTCTTCTAAGATTCCCTTATGTAGGTAGCTATATGTCCCTATGTGTTTGGGATAGTCCTGGAGTATTATTAATAGCATCCCTTTAACCCTCAAAAGGGCTCCGTTTAGATGATACATTATTTGGAAACCCTATTTATTAAGTCTCTCTACTTTTTAACCCAGGACACACTCTCCCATAGAGAGAAGAAATATAAGCCTTTAAAGATCATCATTTAAAAGTTAATTTCTAGGGCAGGTGCTAGGGCCTAGCACTTTGGGAGGAAGATCACCTGGGGTTAGGAGCTCGAGACCAGCCTGGCCAACATAATGAAACCCTGTCTCTACTTAAAATACAAAAATTAGCCAGGTTTGGTGGCGCGTGCCTGTAATCCCAGATACCCAGGAGGCTGAGGCAGGAGAATTGCTGGGACCTGGGAGGCAGAGGCTGCAGTGAGCCAAGATTGTGCCACTGCACTCCAGCCTGGGTAACAGAAGAAGACTCCATCTCAAAAAATAATAATAATAATAATTTCTAGCTGTATAACAGCATTTTTATGAAAAAGTAGGCTTGAAATTAAAACTTGGTATTTCTCCATGGGCCTGCATCACTTTCTTGGATATCCCACACATTGTTTACGCCATTTGACGGATACCTGATTTTAGAGACTCCACCACCTCTAAGTTATCAATGGTTGCCCATGTCAAGGCTGAGCTGGGGACAGTCAGTGAGGGGCAGTGATAGAGGTCCTGGGATAGAGAACAGGATGAGAGTTACACGGGGTCCGTGCACATGGAGAGGATGGGGACTGAGAGACTTGGGAACAAAGAGTATGGGACACAGTTTCCTACTGACATGATCTCCAAAGCTACTCCGGTCCTAGGTCAGCAATGACCCTACCCCATTCACATTTTTCCAACCCTGCTCACCAATTTATCTGCAGGAGGAAGTATGCCACAACAGGAAGAACAAAGCCTCTCTGCCTCTTCCTAGCTCAGTAGGGCAGGCTTGGGCTGTTTAGCTGCTCTGGGCCTCTGTTTCCTCATCAACAAGGATGCCCCCACCTAAATTTTTATGGCTATTTTGGGATCAAATGAAACCCCCTTTGCGACATACTGCCCAGTATTGCACATAGCTGGCACTCACCAAGTATCAGGCCTATCATCAGAAGTATTTAGTTTCTGTAAACTTTCTCTTTCCAATTTTAATCTGAGGATTCTGTCCTTCCTGCTCCATGAAAGAATAGTATTTTTTAAAAGGGGATAGCATAAAATCCTTCTATCTTATATGCAAGCCAAATCCCCAATTCTTGTGCATTGATTTTATTTTACATATATAAGAGTTATAAATTGGACAGTCACAAACTAGAGGTAAGTTCACCACCGTCCCAAACTGAGGAGTGGCGGGATAGCAGAGGGCAAAATACCAGTGAATAAAATCTCCAACTGATTTTGTTCTGATCTACCCAAGCACAGGTGCTGGTCCCGAGTGCAGGTCCCACCCAAGTACAGTTCCCTTTTGCTCCATGACTGCCACCATCTCCCCAGGCATCCTGAATGTCACTCTATTTTGGAGGTGGGGAACAAGGGGCTAACAAGTGCCCTTGGATGTTGAAGCAAGATGTCCACCTCAGACAAGTAAGATGAGCTGAGTCAAACTTCCAGGCACAGGCATATCATTCCTGCTCTAAGATGAGCTGATGCCTGGCAGCCAGCCAGCTCCTCAGAATGCTTTTCCCTGATGGTAATGAGAAGGGCTTCAGGCATAGTTCCTTTCTGCAAGCATCATTAAGAGATGCTCCTTTAAAGATCTACAGGTATTGGCCAGGCTCTACCCATCTCCTGGACACTAGGGCTGACCATGGACAGCACTTACCTCATGCAGACACTCTTTTATTTCTGGTCTTCCATCGTTCACAGGAACCATCCTTACACCCATTCTAGCACTTGGCTCCCTTGCCTACTCCTCCTGATCTCTCTGAGCTCTGCTTCCCTACTGATAACAGCCAGGTACTCCAGCATGACTGTGCTCCATGGCATCTAGGCTGCTACAGCCCTGCTGGCTTACACAGAGGGGTGAGACCCAAAGGCACTATAGTGGACATCTGTCCTTCTTGCTTGACCATCATCATCATCTCCTTTCTATATTTAGAAATTTTTCCACCAAGCACAGCCCTCTTTCCTTATAGAAGCTAAAAGTACTGTACAGTCTGCCATGCACATTCAAGTGACTTTGCTATTCCTCCCATTGAGAGGTGGAATCTATCTATGTATTCTTTGAAGCTGTACTTCGCCGTGAGTCTTGCTTTGGCTAATGATGCAGAGGAAGGGACTTGAAAAATGCTTGAGCATTGGAGCTTATTGCTGCTGGGAGTCCTGCGATCACCAGGCAAAGAAGTCTAGGCTAGCATCCTTGAGACTGAATAGTCACATGGAGACAGACCCTGTTCCAATTATCCAAGCTAAGGGCCCAGATAGATGAAGCTACCCCATGCCATCCAGCCCCAACTGAGTTAGCCCAGACCATAAGAAGCACTCAGCCAACCCACAGAATTGTGAGAAATAATAAACATGTATTAGCCACTAAGTTTCGGAGTGGACGTTAAGCAACAATAGATAACTGATAAAGCAAGTATAGCTTTTTGAAGATGCAAATGCATCCATTCTTTAAGTATATTTATGTTGAGCTATTACATGCCAACCAGAAAACAAGCAGAGAATAAAAAGGTTCCTGTAATGACCATTTTTTCCTTTGGGGTTTGTTAATGTTGTTGTTCATTTTGATCTGAGTTTTCAAATTGGTGCCATCTGGCTGAATTCTATAGACAAATAGTTTAACTGAGCAGTAGTGTGTTAAAACTTTTTTGGAATGTGAATCCCTTCAGAAGGGGCATGTATTCTTCAGTTCTGCCACAGTCCTCATCATTCTACAGTGGTATAGTCTGTACTCCTTCAACACTCTTAAATTACCTGCATGGCTTTGAGAAATACCTGATTTTCCCCCAGTCTTAACCAGGTAGGGTAATAAATTATGGAACACTAGGTATAGAAAACCTGAACCTTCTCCACACTGTTGGGGATATTTTATCATCGGTGACAGTATAGGGCAGAGGTTGAATTGAAAAAAGGATTAAAACCTGAAAAAAGATGATGAGAAGGCATGGGGAGTTGGAGGTATCACCACAAACATCTTGGAGAATATTTACAGGGAAAGAGATTCAATTGCACTCACTCTTCATCTTCCTCTTTTATATGGGCAAGATCTCCATGAGTCATGGTTCTCCCAATAAAGGAATAAAACACAAGATAATATATGAGATAACCGGGGACTATCTTGGAGACTAGCTACCACTGATGTCTTAAAAAAGCAATAGGAATGATGATCAGGATCACTCAAGGGTGATGACAATTGCGACCACTTATTGAACACTTACCATGTATAAAAGCATCTGAGTGCTCTGTATGCATCACCCTGTCTGATTCTCCCAATAACTCCTGGTTTACTAATAGTGGAATTGAGAAGCAGAAATACATGGAACTTGCCGAAGGACACATGAAAGTTTGCAAATGGCACCCCACTGCTCACACTCTAATCCCCCTTTCCCAATCACAGTGGAGGGTGGTTATGGGTAGTTGACACAGATAGTGGTGAAGCCCATGTGCTGTCTGGAAGTCATTTCCTGTGATGCTATTTGGCCTGGAAAGGACTGAAAAGACAGCTATCTTTGGGTTGTTAAGGCACTGCCACAATGAAAGAACAGTACAGGACTTCCATGTTACTTCTGAGAAACAGGCTGAAGCCAGGTGGTAGATACCATAGGAACAAAAATTTAAATTCAGCATAGAACATTTTTTTTTTTCCAAGACGGAGTCTCACTCTGTTGCCCAGACTGGAGTGCAGTGGTACGATCTCGGCTCACTGCAAGCTCCGCCTCCCGGGTTCACACCATTCTCCTGCCTCAGCCTCCCAAGTAGCTGGGACTACAGGCGCCCGCCACCACGCCCAGCTAATATTTTGTAATTTTAGTAGAGACAGGGTTTCACCATATAGCCAGGAGGGTCTCAATCTCCTGACCTTGTGATCTGCCCGCCTCAGCCTCCCAAAGTGCTGGGATTACAGGTGTGAGCCACTGCGCCCAGCCAATGCAGCATAGAACTTTAAGGAGAAATTCAGTGACTGCTGGGGTCACTTCAGCCATAAGAGTCCATGGTTTTATGAAAGCAACATTAGCCATAAGCTCAAGAGTTCTGAGAGGAACCCATGTTCCTACACCCAGATGTTTCCATGCCATTCATTACTCATATAATAGATATCCTGAGCAAAGACTCCATGCATTTCTCATTAGTTAGCCTCATTTTCATTAACTTAATCTAGCTTCATAGTCCAGCACACTATACTGCAAGAAGTAGCGATCCTGAAAGTCTATGAATTTTTTTCTGAGCCCTAGTTCTTTGACTCCAAGCTGTGTGACCTTATAAAGTCCCTCTCCCAGTCAAGACCTCTGTTTCTCCATGTGTTACCTAAGGACACTGATTAGATTTACTTCAAAGTTCTCTTTCAGCTTCATCTTCTTAATGTTAGTTACCTCTCACAAAAATTTAAAAAATAATAATACTTCCTAAATTACTTTCAACTAGACTAGCTTTACATGACAACTGATTAAAGAGTTCCTTCTATTTCTTACTGCCTGGTAATGATTCTGAATATTTATTTGACTCTTTCGCAGGTTAGCTGTTTACATGTCTGACTTTCAATTAGCCTTTCAGATCGTTAAGGGCAGAGAACTATAAATGATCCTTCTAATATACTGCTGCTGTCTAGCATAGTAGGCATTTTAATTAAACTAAGTAGTTAAATTAGCTGTAGTTGCAATTTAAATTCATGTGACAAATTTCAATGTGTTTTATTTTTATTTCCATAGGAAATCAATGAGGAACATGAAAAATGATCTTTTGGTTATAAAAGAAACAAGCACTGAAAAAAAATTTTAACTTAGGCCATTTATACTGAAAACACCAATTAACAGGAAATAATATTTACATATAATTAATCACACATTCCAAAATCAAGGGTATAAGCAATTACGGCCAACTCTTGATTATCCTTGGCAATGTGGAGGGCATGGCTTAAGCACAATTGTGGATAAACACTAAATCTAACCTAAATTCAACAATAGGGAGCCTTTGTGTCCTTGTATGAAGATATGTGACTGCACAAGAATATTGTTAAGGAGAAAACTTGATTAAAAGTTTATTTTATCTATAAAAGAAAATATCATGCAGCAACCAAATAAAGAATATAGTAATATAGTGTTACTTTTCCTAACAGCTGTATTTGAATACCCCAACTCGAAAGAGAGAGACTTGCTTTTGTTGGGCAAATGCTTGGGTAAGTCCCCTTGGTGGGCATCTCAGACTGAGGGAGCCACTCGAATCTGGGACTAAGAGACACAGGTAGAACTGGTCTGCAATAAGCATGATCAATGTGTGCTTAAAAGAGAGAGAGGAGAAAAGAGCACCCAACCCAGGTTGGCACTTCATGTAAGTGAAGAGTTCCTACTGGGGGATCCCCGGGGAGATCTAGAGAGACTTAAACAGCAGATTTCTCTGTGTGAATACTAACTCTCCCCTGTACAACATTTGATAAAGTCTACAATACATTTAGTGCTTTTATGTAAGTAGATTATTGTGGAGTGGAGGATGGAGTGAAAAGGAACTGAGGTTGTGCATCCATCAACATTACATAGCAAAAAAAACAATGAATTATATACAAAAGCATTAAACATATGGGTTACATTAGATCCACAGTTGCTGACATAAAAAGATAGTCAGTGTGTACTTTTTCAAAAACAACAACTTTATTGAGGTACATTTTACACACCATAAAATTCACCTTTGGTTATGAGTAAACTTATCAAGTTGTGTAACTGTCACTGTAACCTAAGATTAGACCAACGCCATCATCCCAATAGGATCCATGATACCTATACACAGTTAATCCCTGTTCCCATCTCCAACCCTAGGCAAGAACTTATCAACTTTCTGTCCCTATCAATTTCACTTTTCGAACATTTTGTACCAATGAAAAATGCAAATCACAATATGTGGTCTTTTGTGCCTGGTTTCTTTCACTTAGCATAATTTTTTTTGAAGTTTGTATGTATGATGCACGAAGTCTGAAGTATGATGTAAGATGTTTTAGAATTCATTATTTTTTATTGCTGAATCGTATTCCATTATATGGCTAAACCATATTTTGTTTGTCCATTCACCAGCTGATGGACATTTGGGTTGTTTCTATTCTGGGCTATTATAAATAATGCTGCCATGAACATTCACATGCATGTCTTTGTGCTGACATATTAATATATACTTCTTTGTAGTGGAAAAAAGTTGTAGAATATCAACAATTCTAAGAGCTTTATATTTTAACTTCCTGGAAATTAGAGTGTGCCTTACAGTTGATGGTTTATATATCCATCAGAGTCACATAAGGAAGCAGATGGCACACTCAAATTACAATGCTTTAAGGAAGATTTAATAAGGGGACTAAATATAAAGGTAATGGCCAGTTTGAAGAAGAAGGGAGTCAGTCAGTCATGTGGATAACACTCTGCACCTTGAGAAGAAAGTGCTCTTCTAGCTAGGACCACGTCCAGCACAAGGCATCAGTTAGGGACAAAGCTATAGGAATGAATCGCCTTCCCTCACTCTTCTCCTTTCCTTCGGCCTCTTGCAAAAGTTCCCCATTGGTCAGATCCAACTGAAAGCTGGAGGACAAGGGAGCCCAATGACATGGTCCACACAAACTAGTCTTTCAGGGAAGAGGGTAAGGTGAAGAATGGATATGGAAGGACAATCAGAATACGTATCTGGTGCCCTGTGTCAAAGCTAAACTGGCAGAACTTTCTTCTTTCTTAGTGATACACAAAACAATGGTGTGTTTTCAATTGAGCATTCCAGATTTGATGAAAAAGGAAAGATTCCAGTTTCATAAAAATCGTTATCATCAATGCATAATAATGTCCATATACACATGAAATAAAATCTGGACATAAATACCTCATCTTTAAGAGAGGAATTTAAGATGGAATTTACTTGTCTACATTAAACGGTTCTGTAATTTTAGGACTTTTTACAATGAGCATATCCTATTACCAAGAAAGACCTAGATCTTTGTGGTTTCTGAATACCACATCTTGTTCTTCCTCTTCAAATTTCCTTTCTTTTTGTTTTTTTTTTTTTTTTTTTGAGACGGAGTCTCGCTCTGTCACCCAGGCTGGAGTGCAGTGGCCGGATCTCAGTTCACTGCAAGCTCCACCTCCCGGGTTCACGCCATTCTCCTGCCTCCCGAGTAGCTGGGACTACAGGCGCCCACCACCTCGCCCAGCTAGTTTTTTGTATTTTTTAGTAGAGACGGGGTTTCACCATGTTAGCCAGGATGGTCTCGATCTCCTAACCTCGTGATCCGCCCGTCTCGGCCTCCCAAAGTGCTGGGATTACAGGCTTGAGCCACCGCGCCCGGCTAAACTTCCTTTCATTCCTATTAACTTCTTTCTGTTTTTCCAAACCCTTTTCCCTAACTGATAGAGAGCTTGGCCTTCTGCCTTACATTTAGAAAGCATTTTAATAAATATGTGTTAAATAGAGGGAAGATTTAACAAACAAGTCAACTAGTAAATGAAAATAAATTGAGGAACGTGGTTTAATCATTGGCCCCACTGATACCTACCTGTTCCTCTACAAGGTCCAAGGAAACTGAAGACCATATGAAAAATACTGATGAATCAGAAATGAAAATGAAGAGAAAAAGAAAAAGAAAATTATTATTAAATATTAATATTTCTAAAGCAAGAGAAACAAATTAGATAAAATAAAATTTTGCTAAAGGAGGTAGGAAGTGAGTGGTTAAGAAGATTTTTTTTTTTTGGAGGAGGTCTCTAAAATGTGTCTATATATCTTTATATTTGATTCTCAAAACAGGGCCATAATCTTTCCAATGATCTCAGAGGGAGTTCTTGTGATAAACATTGAGCATGGCAAAGAAAACCACAATTTCTGAAGTAGAACAAAAATAGTAAAGAATTGATTCTCTTAAAAACACTCAGTTTCCCATAAAAATTTCAGAATCTCTTTATCTCCCTGCTTTACCCACACTAAGCCTTTACCAGCATTCAGTTTTGTTTCATTTATAACGTTACACTGTGCCAGAAAAAGTCTTTTAGAGTTTCTTGAGATGAAAAGTGGGCTTAAAATATTTTAATAAAATGTAAAAGGTGATACCTCAGTTATTATTTTCTAATTTTATTTCAGTGATGTGATGCCTCAAATAATATTTTTGTGGACTAAGCTGAATAGTTAAGCATAGTTTATAACATCATTTATATGGGAAAACATGTTCCAAGTTCTGAACAACCAATTTACAAACAAACTTTTGGAACTCAACCCATTCCTATGTTAAGAACTGCCTGTACTGGTTTCAACCTGTGAACTCACCAACAGCTTGGTCAGGGTTATTAGCAAAATAGCAAAATTGGCTCATTTAACTATTCCGTTCCACTTATTCATTTGTCCATTCATTCATGCATGCATGCACGTATACATGCATTCAGCAAATATTTATGAAGAGCCTACTTTAGCAGGGCCCTGGGCAGGAGGTGAAATGATAGGAACACAGAATAGAATGAGACATGGTTGTTCCATGACAGAAAGAAAGAGAAAAAGAAATGTAAATGGGAGACACTCCAGGAAGGGAGGCCAAGGCCTCAAAAAGAAGTATCTCAGTGTGGGCAGGATACTGCAAGGAGGTCAGCATTCTGAAGAGTGCAGTGCAAGCTATGAACTGGCAAGCTATGATGCTGGACCTGTGATCATGAGGGACTCAATAAGCCATTTTAAGTAAGATGAGCCTTATTATTTTAGTCCCTGTTGGCAAACCTTTATGGGTTTAAGCATTCAAATGAAATGTTCAGACTTATATTTTACTTAGCTAATTCTGGTTACTAGGTAGAACTTGGGTCAGCAAACCTATAGCCTGCGAGACTTTTGTATGGCCCTATGGGCTAAGAATTTATTTACATTTTAAAATGGCTTTTAAAAATCAAAAGAAAAATCATATTTTGTGGCACACGAAAATTACATGAAATTCAAATCTTGGTGCCCATAAATAAAGTTTTACTGAAACACAGACAATATTTGTCCATTTACATAGTGTCAATGGCTGCTATCACAAAGGCAGAGTTGGATAGTTACAACAGAAACCATACGACCTAAGAAGTCTATAATTTTGCTATCTGACCTGTTATAGAAAAGGTTTGCAGACCCCTATTACAGAAGATGGATAAAAGAAGAAAGATCAGTAAGATGGCTTCTGTAACTCAATAGACAGCTGAAAAAATGACACAGGACTTAACTAGGTTAGTGGTAACAGGAATGGTAAGAGCAGGGCAGTTTCGGTGACAAAGGTACAAAATCTGCAAGGTGTGGGAACACAGGTGATGTCAGAGATAATTTCAGGTTTCTGTTCTGAATAACTAGGAAAGATGGTGGTGTCTCCACCTGAGCTGGAGGGAGGCTGGGAGGAATGAGGTGCTCTTGAGGACATGTCTGTGCAGATGTCTTAGAGGCAAATGAAAATACATTGACTAAAAATGCAGGCTGCAACGAACCCCCATTCATTTCACCTCTGCACATTATACACTAAAATCCATAAATCACTTTTCATATGCCAAATATGGACTTTGTTTCCCTGGCTGACGAATGAACATTTTGACCAATCATGTGGTAAGCATGCTTAGCAACCAGATGTTGTGGTTCTGGCAGTAACAGCAACATCTTTACCTAACAATGTTTATGTAATTTTGTGGTTGCTGGTGTTTATTACATTTGGCCTTGCTGCTTTATTTTTAATTTTTTATTTTTATTTATTCATTTATTTTATTTTATTTATTTATTTATTTATTTTGTAGAGATGGAGTCTTGCTCTGTTGCCCAGGATGGAGTGCAGTGGTGCAATCTCAGTTGTCTGCAACCTCCGCAGACAATTCTCCTGCCTGGGTTCAAGCAATTCTCCTGCCTCAGCCTCCCGAGTAGCTGGGATTACAGGTGCACACTGCCATACCCAGCTAATTTCTTTTGTATTATAGCAGAGATGGGGTTTCACCATGTTGGCCAGGCTGCTCTCAAACTCCTGAACTCAGGCAATCTGCCCATCTCGGCCTCCCAAAGTGCTAGGTTTACAGGCATGAGCCACTGCACCCAGCCTGCCACTTTATTTTTTTAAAAGACAGAGAGAGGTAAAAAATAAGAATAAAATTAAAATGTTGAAACTAGTAACAAATATAAGCTTCATAAATGTCAAAAATTATTTAAAAATTTTTCCAAGATGGTGGATTCTCTCATCCAGATGCCTGGAAATCTGCCTATGTGAGAGGATTTTAGCATGCCTCAGCCACTTGGAAATAGCAAAATAGTGCATAAAGATGAACTCTGTGAGCTTTAATTCAATAAAGAAAATGGAAATCTACCAGAAATATATAGACACCCCAAATCCAAGGGAGGAGAATATAAACAAACACCCCACCATGGCAGCATCTGGTTGATAAAAGTGAGTGAAGCCCCAGTATATGAGAGAGGGAGGGAGTCTCCCTCTGTGACAGACCTTTCCACTGGGGGGTCCAGGCAACCCCGGCCAAGGGAGTATACTTTGTTTTTCCCAAGCCCTGGAGCTAACTTAGGGAGAGGCTTGAAGATACTGTGAGGGAAAAATACTGGGAAAAGCTGCAGATGTTTTCCCAGACCAAGAGCAGGAGGCCATTTTTAATCCAAGTACATACAAAGTCAGTCATTCTGTGGTAACCTGGCAGTGTAACCACAAAGGCATTTTGGTCTCAGCCCAGAGATTGTAGTGCCTTCTCTGGAGCAGGCTGGGGGCCTCCACAGCCAGAAATGTGAAAAGTGCCTCAGCAGTAGGGCTAGAATTGTGCTCTCCCCCATTGCAAGCCAGGGGCAGGAGAAGAGCTCCTACAACTGCAGTTTCTCCTAGACAATGAGATGTGCTGCCAAGTCCAGCTTGGCAACCTGGAACCAATCTGCATGTGTCATTGCTGAGTGCCCCAGCCTGTTCCCCTGAGATCATGGTGCAGGAGGGCCCTCTCCGCTCCACTCCTAGGCAGAACTCCAGGCATTTGGAGCATCTGCCTGCCTGGACCAGCAGCCTAAGCCACCCCACCCTTCAAGGATATAGATCATGGTGTAGTGGGGCTCTGCTCTATGCCCAGGCAGATCTCCAAGTATTCAGAGCCCCTCGTAGCCTAGATCAGCAGCCTGAGCATCCCACCCTTCCTGTGCATAGATTGTGGTGCAGTGGGGCTATCTCTGCTCCACACATAGGCAGCAGGCAGATCTCCAGGCCTTTGGAGCATCCCTCACATGAACTAGCAGTCTGAGTTGCCCACCTTCCCTATGCAGAGATGCTGTGCAAGGGGGCCCTCTCCACTCCATGCCCAAGCAGATCTCCAGACATTTGGAGCACCCATTTGCCTGAATCAGCAGCCTGAACTGCCCTACCCTTCCTGTGTAGAGATCATGGTATAGGGAGGCATTCTCTGCTCCATATACAGGCAGATCTTTGAGCATCTAGAGCATTCACTCTCCTGGATTAGAAGTTTAGGCTGCCCCCCTGCCCCCACCCCCTACTCCATCACCTTGCAGAGAACTTAAGGCCAAGGAGGCTTCCCAGCTCCATGCCTAGGCACATGTCTGGGCATTTGGTGGCCGCCCACTGGATTCTCCCTTGGTGCTGGTGCTTGTGCCTGCTGTTGGGGGAAGTGTAGGCAAATCTGCCCAGTCCTGCCCTGCCCATCTTGCCACCCACTCCATCAGGGCTGAGAAGGGAGCTCAGACCGCTATGCACTCCATGAATTAGCCTGTTGTCTGAGGCAGTGGAGTGTTTCTCCTAGTGAACAAGGATCAAATATACACCCAGCCACAAAGGCCACAGCCAGCACTTACTCATCTGCGCCATCTACTTGGTTGGTAGGTCAAACTGCACAGCCCAATATAAAACCTGACAACCAAAGTGCAGGGGCCATCGAAGTAAAGCCAAAAGACCCTACCCAGCATTCTCTACAGTCACGCCCCCTAGGAAGGGAAAGGGAAAGGGAGAGGGAAAGAGAAAGAGAAAGAGACAAAAAGAACAAAAATATATATGGAAAGAAAAAGAAAAAATCCTACCTGCATGAAATTAATTACAAAAATTAGCAGTGCCAGCATTTCCAGATAAGAAGGAACCAGTGCAGGAATTCCAGCACCAAGAAAAATCTGAATGTAGTAACGCCACCAAAGAATAACACTAACTATCCAGCAGTGGCCCCTAACCAAAATGGAAACTCAGTTATGACAGATAAAGAATTCAAAGCAGGGATTGCAAGCAAGCTCAACAAGATTCAAGACAAGGTTGAAAAATCAACACAAAGAAACTTTGTAAAGCAATCCAGGAAATTAAAGAAAAGACAAACATCTTTAAAAGAAATTAATCATTAATCTAATTCTAAAAATTGTATTTTCAAATTCCTCACGTGAGATTATAATTAGAATCTCACGTGAGGAATTTGAAAATACAATTGAAAATTTCATCAATATGACTGAACCAAGCAAAAGAAGGAATTTCAGAGCTTAAAAACCGGTCTTTAAAACTAACTCCATCAGACAAAAATAAAGAAAAAAAGAATTTTAAAAATGAACAGTTTTTGAGAAATATGGGATTATGTAAATAAAGTGACAAATCTTACAAATTATCGGCATTCCTGAGAGAAGTGGAGAAAAAGAAAATACCTTGGAAAACATATTTGAGAGAATAATTCAATCTTCAAATTGATCAATCAATTTGATCAATAATTCAAAGCCCCAATCTTGCTAGAGAGGTGGACACCTAGATACAAGAAATCCAGAGAACACCTATGAGATACTACACAAAACGAACATCACCAAGACATATAGTCACCAGACTGTCCAAGGTCAATAGTAAAGAAAAAATCTTAAAGACAGCTAGGGAAAAAGGTCAGATCACACACAATGGGAACCCCATTAATGTAATGGCAAACTTCTCAGCAGAACCTTACAAGCCAGGAGAGATTAGATGCCAATTTTCAGCATTCTTAAAGAAAAGAAATTCCAGTCAAGAAATTCATATCCCACCAAACTAAGCTTCATAAGCAAAGGAGAAATAAAATCTTTTCCAAACAAGCAAGCCCTAAGGGAAGTCACCACCACTAGACCAATCTTAGAAGATAACCGTAAAAGAGTTCTAAACATGGAAAGGAAAGAACTATACCTGTTACCACAAAAACACACTTAAGCACACAACCCACAAATCCTATAAAGCAACCACCCAATAGAAACTACAAAGCAACCAGCCAGCAACTTCATAATAGCGTCAAAATCTCACGTCTCAGTATTAACCTGGAATGAAATGGCCTAAATCCCCCCACTTAAAAGACACAGAGAGGCAAATTGGATAAAAAACAAGACCAATCTATCTCCTGTCTTCAGAAGACCCACCTCACATGTAATGACAACCATAGGCTGAAAGTAAAGGTTTAGAGAAGATCTGTCACACAAATGCAACACAAGAAAGAGCATAGGTAACTATCCTTATATAATATAAAACAAACTTTTATAACATCTATAAGTTATATGTGATAAGTTTATATATATGTTATATATGGTAAGTTTATATGATATAACTTATATAAAACAGACTTTTCCAGCAAGAGTAAAACAGGACAAAAAAAGGTAATACATAATTTTTTTTTTTTTTTATTATACTTTAAGTTCTAGGGTACATGTGCATAGCGTGCAGGTTTGTTACATATGTATACTTGTGCCATGTTGGTGTGCTGCACCCATCAACTCATCAGAACCCATCAATTCATCATTTATATCAGGTATAACTCCCCAATGCAATCCCTCCCCCCTCCCCCCTCCCCATGATAGGCCCCAGTGTGTGATGTTCCCCTTCCCAAGTCCAAGTGAGCTCATTGTTCAGTTCCCACCTATGAGTGAGAACATGCAGTGTTTGGTTTCCTCTTCTTGTGATAGTTTGCTAAGAATGATGGTTTCCAGCTGCATCCATGTCCCTACAAAGGACGCAAACTCATCCTTTTTTATGGCTGCATAGTATTCCATGGTGTATATGTGCCACATTTTCTTAATCCAGTCTGTCACTGATGGACATTTGGGTTGATTCCAAGTCTTTGCTATTGTGAATAGTGCCGCAATAAACATACGTGTGCATTTGTCTTTGTAGTAGCATAATTTATAATCCTTTGGGTATATACCCAGTAGTGGGATGGCTGGGTCATATGGTACATCTAGAACAAGAAGACTTAACTATCCTAAATACATATGCACCCAACATTGGAGCACTCATATTCATCAAACAAGTACTTTTAGACCTACAAAAAAGACTTAGAGAGCAATATAATAATAGCGGGGGACTTCAACACCCCCACTGACAGCATTAGACAGATCACTGAGGCAGAAAACAAATAAAGAAAATCTGTAGTTAAATGCAACACTTGACCAATTGGACCTAATAGATATGTACAGAATACTCTATCTTCAACCAAAGAATATATATTCTTTGCATCTACACAAGGAACATACTCCAAAGCCAACCACATGCTCAGCTATAAAGCAAGTCACAATAAATTCAAAACAATCGAAATCATACCAATCATACTCTTGGATCACAGTGGAATAAAAATAGAAATCAATACCAAGAAGATCTCTCAAACCCACACAATTACATGGAAATCAAACAACTTGCTTCAAAATGACTTTGGAGTAAACAATAAAATTAAGGCAGAAATTTTTTACAAACTTCAAAATAAATGAAAACAGAGATGCAACATACCAAAATCTCTGGGACGCAGAAAAAGCAGTGTTAACAGGAGTTTTTAGTGCTAAACACCTACCTTGAAAAATTATAAAGATCTCAAATTAATGAACTAACCTCAAACGTAGAGGAACTAGAGAAACAAGAATAAACTAACTCCAAAGCTAGCAGAAGAAAAAAATTAACTAAAATCAGAGCAGAACTGAAAAAAAAAAAATTGAGACCCAGAAATCCATACAAAGAATCAGCGAAATCAAAAGTTGATTTTTGAGAGAATACATCAGATTGGTAGACTACTAGCTAGATTATTCAAAGAAAAAAAAAAAAAACAGAGAAGATCCAAATAAGCACAAATAGAAATGATAAAGGCAACATTACAACCAATCCCTTAGAAACACAAAAGATCCTCAGAGACGATTATGAACACCTCTATGCACACAAACTAGAAAGTCTGAAGGAAATAGACAAATTCCTGTAAACACACAATCTGCCAAAATGGAAACAGGAAGAAATTAAAACCCTGAACAGACCAATATCAAGTTCCAAAATTGAATCAGAAAAAAACAAACAAACAAAAAAACAAACAAACAAACAAAAACTACCAACCAAAAAAAACCCCAGGCCAGATGGACTCACTGGATTCACAGCCAAATTCTACCAGACATACAAAGAAGAGCTGATACTAATCCTACTGAAACTATCCAAAAAAATCAAAGTGGAACAACTCCTGCCTAACTCACTCTGTGAAGCAAGGATCACCTTGAGACCAAAACATGGAAAAAACCACACTGAAAAAAGAAAACTACAGGCCAATATCCCTGACGAACACAGATGCAGAAATCCTCAACAAAATCTAGCAAACCAAATTCAGCATCACATCAAAAATTAATTCACCATAATCAGTTAGGCTTCATTCCTGGGATGCAAGATTGGTTCATCACATGCAATCAATAGATGTGATTCACCACATAAACAGAATTAAAAACAAAACTATTTGATCATCTCAATAGATGCAGAAAAAAACTTTTTATAAAATCCAACATCCCTTCATGATAAAAACCCTCAAGAAACTAGGTATCAAAGGAACATACCCCAAAATAATAAGATAATCTATTACAAACTCACAGCCAATATCATACTAAATGGACAAAACTTGAAAGCATTCCCTTGACA
The DNA here is from genome assembly GCF_002776525.5 of Piliocolobus tephrosceles. Taxonomy (NCBI): domain Eukaryota; kingdom Metazoa; phylum Chordata; class Mammalia; order Primates; family Cercopithecidae; genus Piliocolobus; species Piliocolobus tephrosceles. Next base: position 78,206,596 of record NC_045447.1, on the reverse strand, counting down.
ACTGGAACAAGACAAGATGACCACTTTCACCACTCTTAATTCAACATAGTACTGGAAGTCCTTGCCAAAGCAATCAGACAAGACAAAGAGAAGGCATGCACATAGAAAAAGAAGAAGTCAAACTGTCTGTCTTTGTGAACAATCTGATTCTATACCTAGAAAACTCTAAAGACTCCACCAAAGGCTCCTAGAACTGATAAACAACTTCAGTGAATTTTCAGGATTCAAAAATCACTGTACAAAAATCCATAGTCTTTCTACACATCAATAACATTCAAGTTGAGAGCATAATCAAGAACAAAATCCCATTCACAAAAGCCACACAAAAAATAAAATACCTAGGAAAAGAGTTAACCAGGGAGATTAAAACTATCTACAACAAGAACTATAAAATACTGCTGAAAAAAATCATAGGTGACACAAACAAATGAAAAAACATTCTATGCTCATGGATTGGAAGAATCGATACCATGACAATGACTATACTGGCCAAAGCAATCTACAGATTCAATGCTATTCCTATTAAACTAATAACTTCATTTTTCACAGAATTAGAAAAAGCTATTCTAAAATTCACATGAGGCTAGGCATGGTGGCTCATGCCTGTAATCCCAGGAGTTTGAGAGGCCAAGGAGGGCAGATCACCTGAGGGCAGGCATTCGAGACCAGCCTGGCCAATATATAGTGAAACCCCATCTCTACTAAAAATACAAAAAATGAGCCAGGTGTGGTGGAATGCACCTGTACTCCCAGCTACTAGGGAAGCTGAGGCAGGAAAATTGTTTGAACCCGGGAGGTGCAGGTTACAGTGAGCCAAGATTGCACCACTACACTTCAGCCTGGGTGGCAGAGCAAGACTGTCTCAAAAAATAAAATAAAATATAAATATAAATAAATAAATAAATAAAATAAAATTCATGTGAAACCAAAACAGAGCCCAAACAGCCAAAGCAATCCTAAGCAAAAAAGAACAAAGATGGAGGCATCCTATTGCCCAACTTCAAACCTCACTATAAGGCTATGGCAAACAAAATCGCACAGTGGAAGTACAAAAACAGACACACAGACCAATGGAACAGAATAGAGAACCCAGAAATAAAATCTCAAACCTATAACCATCTGATCTTTGACAAAGTCAACACAAATAAGCAATGGGGAAAGTAATCCCTATAAAATAAATGATACTGAGATAGCTGGCTAGCCAAATGAAGAAGAATGAAACAGGACTCTTACGGTTCACCATATACAAAAATTAAGTCAAGATGGATTACAGATTTAAATTTAAGACCTCAAATTATAAGAATCCTAGAAGAAAAGCTAGGAAACACCATTCTGGACATTGCCTTGGGAAAGAATTTATGACTAAGATCTAAACTCAAAGGCAATTGCAACAAAAACAAAACTTGACAAGTAGGACCTAAACTAAAGAACTTCTATACAGCAAAAGAAATTATCAACAGAGTAAACAGACAACCTGCAGAATAGGAGAAAATATTAGCAAACTATGTCTATGTATCTGACAAAGATCTAATATCCAGAATCTATAAAGAATTTAAACAATTGAACAAGTAAAAACCAACCCCATTTACCAAAAAAAAAAAAAAAGGGGGGGGTAGAAAACATGAATAGACACTTCTCAAAAGAAGACATACAAGTGGCCAACAGACATGAAGAAATACTCTGCAGCAGCAGTCATCAGATAAATGCAAATCCAAACTACAATGAGGTACCATCTTACACCAATCAGAATAGCTGTTATTAAAAAGTGAAAAAAACAACAGATGCTGGTGAGGCTGTGGTGAAAAGGGAATGCTTATATGCTGTCAGTGGGAATGCAGATTAGTTCAGCGACTGTGGAAAGCAATTCAGAGATTTCTAAAGGAACTTAAAAGAGAACACACATTTACCTACGTAACATGCCTGCACATCCTGCACATGTAGCCTGGAACTTAAAATTAAATTAAATTTAATTTAAAATATAAGTGAATAAAAATTTAGAAAGACAAGAAAATGGAAAAAACGGAACTATTAATACTATTTCACCCAACAATCCCATTACTGGATCTGGGCATATATCCAAAAGAAAACAAATTTTTCATCCAAAAAGACATACGCACTTGTATGTTCACTGCAGCACTACTCACAATAGCAAAGGCATGGAATCAACCTAGGTGCCCGTCAATGGTGGATGGGATAAAGAAAATGTGTTACATATACACCATGGAATACTACACAGCCATAAAAAAGAACAAAATCATGTCTTTTGCAGCAACATGGATGCAGCTGGAGGCCATTATCCTAAGTGAATTAACACAAGAACAGAAAGCCAAATACTGCATGTCCTCATTTATAAATAGGAGCCAAACAGTGGGTACTCATGGACATAAAGATGGCCACAACAGAAACTGAGGACTACTAGAGTGGGGAAGGAAAAATGGGGCAAGGGTTGAAAAACTGTTGGGTACTAGACTAGGTACCTGGGTAACATGATCCGTCCTCAGCATCACACAATATACCCAGGTAACAAACCTGCATGTGTCCTCTGACTCTAAAATAAAAGTTGAAATTACTTAAAAAAGAGATTACTAAAATGTCAGATAGCCAATGAATTTAAGCTGATCAAAGAATGATCTACTATGAAGGAAAAAGCACTAAATGAAACAAAACATGTACACGACTTTGAAAACATATTCTGACTGAAGATAATATATAAAAAGAGGAGTATAGTTAGAGATTTTATAACGATTCTTTCACACACACATGCCAATGACTTCTAGAATATATTTGGCTTTGGTTTTTGTACATATAACCATCTGATACACTTTCAGGAACTCATTAGGTCTGAGAGGAAGAGACTCCTTGCATACATCTGCAAGCAGAAGCTGAGAAGATACAGAATATGAAAGGAACCAGTGAAAGCAAGAGGAAGAAGTAAAGGCTGCATCCTAGGGAAACCAATACTTATTAACAAGCAGAGTAAGAGAAGCTCACAAAGGAACTAAAGTATGACAGTCCAAGAAAAATGCAGAGACCCAGGGAGGTCAAACGTACCAAGATGGAAGGGAGTTGATACCAAGAGAGCCAAGTATCAGGAAGGAATCAGGCTGGGCACAGTGGCTCACACCTGCAATCCTGGCACTTTGGGAGGCCAAAGCGGGCAAGCCTGCTTGAGCTCAGGAGTTTGAGATCAGCCTGGACAACACAAACCATGTCTCTAGTAAAATACAAAAAAGTAACTGGGCATGGTCGTGGGCACCTGTAATCCCAGCTACTTAGGAGGCTGAGGCAGGAGAATTGCTTGAACCCGGAAGGCGGAGGTTGCAGTGAACTGAGATCACACCACTGCACTCCTGCCTGGGCGACAAAGCAAAACTCCATCTCAATAAAAAGAAGGAGTCAGTTGGGAGACCGAGGTGGACAGATCACCTCAGGTCAAGAGTTTCTAGCCAACATAGTGAAATCCCATCTCTACTAAACACAAGAATTAGCTGGGCGTGGTGTGCATGCCTGTAATCCCAGCTACTTGGGAGGCTGAGACAGGAGAATTACTTGAACCCAGGAGGCGCTTGAACCTGGGAGGCGGAGAATGCAGTGAGTTGTGAAGCAAGGATCACCTTGAGACCAAAACATGGAAAAAACCACACTGAAAAAAGTATTATAAAGTATTCTCCAGTCCCTGGGTGACAGAATGAGATTCTGTCAAAAAAAAAAAAAGAAGAAGGAATCAGTTATGACTATTTCAAGACAGGAAGCCACTATTATTGCTGCTCAAAACCCTCTCTCTCTCCCCTTATGTACAGCACCCCAATTCAACTCTTTCCCCACTTGTAGTCACGTGATCTGGATTTACAGCTCCAAGGATAAGCCATGACTGGTTTCAGTCAATCCTCATATTCCAAAGCCCCTGGCCAGAGTTACGAATTGCTTCAGGGATAAGCAGGACCTCAAGCAGAGACAATGGGATACAAGGAGATATGTGCTGGCGATTCTGAGAAAAAGACATGCTATCTCTCTTCCCTGGAAGATTTGATGTGAGAATGTGATGTCTGGAGCTGTTTGCAGGCCTAGTGCTATAAGAGAGGAAAGTCTAGAGGTGGGGGCTTGGAAGGTGAGTGAGTAACATGGAGGAGCTGAAGGATGAAGCCAAAACATGGATGTGGAGAGAATCCAAGTCCTTGGTGAATCATTTCAGGCACTGGATCAAACCTCACCTAAGGCCAGCACCCGCTTTAGAATGTTTCAGTTACCTGAGCCAAGAATTCTCCATGATTGTTTAAGCCAGTTAAAACTGTTCCAACAAGACAAGACAAAGAATCCAGGCTGACAGAGAGGGTCAGCAGTGACCTCAATGAAAGTAGTTTCAATGGATAGGTGGACATATTAAATATGGATGACTTTTCCTTTAAGAAATATGAATAAAAGGAAACTGTTTAGGCTGCACTCAAAGGATCAGGTGTGGTCAACAGGATTTCTTTTTTTAGTTTGTTTTTGTTCATTGTCTGTTTGCTTGCTTGCTTGGTTGTTCCAAGATGCAAGATACCTGAATCTGATTTAGAAACTGACAGAACTGATCTAGAAGAGAGAAGAGTTGAAGGTAAGGAAGGGAAAATGTATAACTGGTACAAGATCCTCCCATTTTCAAATTATGAAGGCAAACTCTACATGCTTTCTGGTCACTAGATCTAAGAAAATCTGTAACAGAACTATCTAGAAAAGCAATCTTAATAGTGACCAAGGGATACTGCAAGTGAGTTTTATCTTCTATATATTTATTGAAGACATTTTAAAAAGAGGTCGAAATGTTTCACTGTGGAAAGAAAAAAGCTCAGAGAGGCTGTAATGAGAGTGTTCTAAAAAATTACTAAAAGACTGGCTTACACAGGATCTCTTTCACCAAATTGCAGTGTATGAAGACTGCCTGACATCTAACCTTGAAAGAGGCTTATTTTCTATTACTATTTCCAACTGAAATTGGAATTACGTTTTCCAACTGAAAGTCATGATAATATAAAACTCAGACTGCCTATCAGCAGAAAATAGAGGCATAGCTTTATGAACTGCTTTGGAAAATCCCAGATAGCCTATGTGCAGTGGACATTTAAATAAACTACCATATTCCCTGACCTCTGAGGTCAATGAAACAAGAGAATACTTTATAATCTCTCCCAAAGCATGTTGCTGGACTGGAAGAACTATAGGCCTCACACCTTAAATTCTCAGGTCTAACAAGGGGTGTGAATCATCCATAAATGAAATGATATATTGGTGAAAAATGCAGAATTGTGGTAACGGCTTGAATGAAAATCTTTGATAGATAGGAACTCTGGGTCAGTTTACCAAGAGCTGAACTGTTTAACTGTCTATTGAAATGTGACCTGTCAAATCTGAGTACAACTGAAAGATGAACGTAGTTTTCACATTTCAATGTAGATACTTGGCATATCCCACAGGGAAGAAAGGGGGAGGACGAAGTCCGTGATACTGACAAACAACAACTGCTTAATATCCTTATTTGGACATTCACACTCACCGACGCCAAATACATATTTTGTGGAGCCAGAAGGGACGAAAGCCAACAAAGACAACTTGCCCTTTTAAAAGAACAGAATCCCTAGACCAGAGGGCCCCTACCAAAGGCAACACATTCATCCCTTCCTCTGGGCTACACCTCCCCATCCATAATGGTATGTGGAGAATAATCCATAACATCTTTCATAACCCAGTCCAATTTTATCATCCAACCCCAACTCCCCTTCTGACACAGAGCAGCCACATGCTGAAGCTGCCCGCTTCATCCCCACACTGTGCAGAGGGAAGGTGGCCTCTGCCGGCCCCACCTAAACGTAAGGATGCACACAAAACATTTACAACAGCCAGCATGAGAAGAGGAGCACCCTTAACTTAGGAATTTCCATTCAGCCCAAGGCAAATAATCGTTGGTGATTTATGCCCCTCCACTGGATCTTTCATTACGCCTTTACCTCAAAATGATGCTTACAGAACAATTTAGAGACAGTTTACAAATCTGGGAGGATTCACGACTATTCCTGTTTAAAGTTGATAATAACAGCTAAACAAATAGCTAACATATTATTACGTGCCTCATACATAGTAAGATCTTCACAGACATTATTGTCTTTAATCTCCACAGTCTATACTATGTGTGACATAAGCATAATCGTTCTCATTGTGCCTGCATCGCAGATGAGAAAAAAGCAAGAGAGGGAGGATATACTGGTTGCCCAAAGCCAGACAGCTCATGAGTAGCAGAGGGGGAACCCAGAACAGGCAGCCGCGCGCAGCAGGGCTTGCATCCTTAACCATTATACCTCACTTCCTCCAAACAGGGTATGAAGCAAAAAAGCAAAGGGAATGATTTTTTTAAGATCACTTTTGGGTCACTGATTCTATAATTCTAACTTCTCTTTCTTTATCTGGCTAAAATACTTCCACTTCAGCTGCCACAAGAATGCTATATGTCCCTTGAACCACGCTGGGGGCAACAGTGTACTTAAAACAGCACAGTTAGTGTGTGTAACTCAATAACCATTCTATACACCACGAGGAAAGTTACTTTTATTCCACTAACGTCACATTAACCTCCTTGCCTGCCAAGAGCAGGCCTAACCAGGCCTGCAGTTTTCATTTGAGTTCAGTCCCCTGGGAGAAAGGCTTTTATTTGACAAAGCAGATTCTTGCCACACACAAGTAATCTAAGAAACTGACTTCTAAAATATGGCTTCTTTATATGACAACAAGTACACATTCTCCCCAAGTTAAATGACAAAGGAGATCTGATAATTAAGAGGTTTGGGCATGGGGAATGGAGAGTATTTCTGTTTTAAATCTCGAGACTGCAATGGCCACGAACAAGTTCTGATCTTCAGTGGGCACATCTCCCTGTAGCTCGGCCTGACGTCAATGGCAAGCGGACTGAGCAAGGATCATGCCTCTGAACAGCTTCCAGAGAGTGGTCTTAAGAATATAAAGTCATGCTAAGTTGCTCAACATGGTGTAACATGAGTGTTTGAAAACAAGTGTGCTCTTCTGCCAGTGCTAGAGTGGGCAGGATTGGAAGAGCCGTTTCTACTGAGGGCCCGTTTGGGAGAGGGGATTTTACAATTTAACCATGTCCCCATGCTCTCTGTAAAGTGTGACTGAAATTGTCTATTAGGGAATATTATGTTCCACACTTGGGTAGAGAATAATTTGAAAAACCCTGGATGGTTGCTAGTTTTTAAAGATTCTGACTCTATGTAACAAAGATACATGTCCCTTTTTGCCCAAAGCCCTATGCCACCCTCTAAATGCCTGGAGACGGAACTCAATGGGTGGCTGGCTCTTGGTGACACCAGTGACCAACACCTTGCGTGCCCTTCAGAGGAGGTGAATCTGTGGCTAGAAAGCCTCCAGCTTTCATGATATTCCTTTTCATGATACAGGCTGTCTGGATGGGGGGAGGTCTGGGTCCCCAACTTCTCTGATGGTGCACTTCTTCAGTAAAGCATTCTTGAGAACACGTCTCATAAATGTACACTTTCATATAAAGTTGCACCCATGCTACTGCTCATGCCAGGTGCATCATAAGATATATATAAGTGTCATTTTTAAAGATGACATATAAATTACATAAGTCCTAAGATTTTCTTCCTGCATCAAAATGGACGCTCATGCACCACTCTGGATCCAACCCAACCCCCTCATCTTATAAATGAAGATGCTCATTCAAAGAGGTAAAATTACCCTGAGTTCATCTAGAACCCACACATCCTGACCCATAGACCGGTGCTCCTTCCTGAAGATTTTCAGCAGGTGCTTGTGCTACCTGCTTTCTGGGGCATTTTGATGCACAGGGTATCTGGATTTCTCATAATGTCAGGGCATGTTACTGGCATTCATGGGTGTGGACCAGGGATACTAAACATCTTGGAATCTGTAGAACAGTCCCACACACAAAGAACCCTCCTACTCCAGGTGGCAAGAGCTGGTTTGAAGAAACTTTCTCAAGATGGACTTACTTTTCCCAACAGAAACTTCATCAGCAACAAGTCTGTGCTATTCTCATTGTGCCTGCCATCCTCTTGGATTCTTGTAAATCACATTAATTCAATTTCATTTTTCTCTTCAATGTTAATGATAGTAGTTGTCAGGAGGAGGCTCACTGCTAGAGCCTTCATAGAATTCCTATCATGTTCCTCTCTGCCAGGGTTTCTTAACATCACTCCTATTGACATTCTGGGCTAGCTAATTCTTTGTTGTGGGGGTTATACTATGCATCTCTGGTTGTTTAACAGCATCCCTGTCCACTATCCACCAGAATCCAGTAGCACTCCCCCACCCACAGTTGTGACCATCAAAATGTCTCCAAGCATTGCCAAAATCACCCCAAGTTGAGAACCACTGCTCTAGGCCAAGACTGTCAAGAGGATCTGTATACAAACATAAAGAAGACAAAACATCCCATCCCCTCATTCTTAATGTTTTCCATCAAGATCAGTCTATGGCTTAACATCAAGATTGGCTGCACATTTCAGGAAATGTAGGGATGATATTTTGTTCAGCTTGGTGTCCACAGTGCTGGTATCTGAATGAAAGAAGCTTTCTTCAGAACAATAGGTACCTTAGTTAAATCAAGCCTTAGTAAACGAGCCTAATTCCAGTAATAGAAGCCCCAAAGACCTTCTTGAGAAAACATCAGAAAGTACCTATTATGACAGCTTTGCAATATGTAAAGGATTTGTGGTATAGTTAATCATTCCATCTTTGAACAATCCAACCAGAAAGTAACCATCAGATTATCATGCCTCTTGTTATCAGCAAAGTTTGGCATCCAATTGCCTTTTCTATTTTGTGGTGGCCTTAGTTTATCTTAACATCCCTCTACATTATCTGGGAAAGCATTTGAATTGCCAATCCGAAAACAGGGCTGTGCAACATGCTCTGAATTAGAATAGAATAGAATTTCAAATGTGGCCTGCTTAAATTCATATCCAGCAAGCTATTTATGACTGCTAAGCAGCGATTTTTTTTTTAAGAGCAAATTTTAGTGAGTTGCCCTGGGACTCTTTTCTTATGTGGGAATTCTACAATGCAGAAAACTTAAGTCTTCAGTTTAAAAATAAGTAAGACTCTCTGGGCAATGACAGAGCTTCAAATAAGGAAAGAAATACAATGCTTATCCCGCTAGTCCAAGGAAGCAGGGTACCTGTAGGCCCCACTGGCTGTACGCTTCTATGCAGCTTCACCTGCTAGAGCCAGTCTCCTCATGGTCTCATCAATAAGCAAGTCATGGGCCTGCCCATCTCTGAGCTTTCTCTTGTGTTGTCCCCTGACTTGGAATGTCTGCCATTTTTCTTCTTCCAAGGTAAATTCCACACACACCTACCCTCCCTTATCTAGGAAGCTTCTCTGACAGCTTTAGCACCATGGGCCATCCTCTGTGCAGAGTTTCCACTATATTGATAAATTTGGAATCTGTACCACACTCTTCTCCACTTAAATAAATCCTGTCTTGCAAGGTTAGGCTGTGATTTCCTATGGATTAAACAGGCCCCCTCAACAAGGCTAAATTTATTGAGTATCTGCACCATCCACACTCCACCAGCATCTAGCTCCATCCTGGCCACATGATAAGTAACCAGTAATAATTTGTTGGCTGGACTATTCCAGATTGTGCTGAATATATGAACTTGTTTCCTAATCTTTATGTGCATTTCCATGGATTCCATGTATTTGTGTAAGTTTAAGGTCCACTTGGCTCTACTTTAATAAAATCCAAACAATATAATTCTCATCAGATGGCTGTCAACAGTGGGTTTTCCAGCAGTTGCTAAGACAGTATCACTGAGAAGGTCCTAAATTCATTCACACTCAGTGCAGAAAGAGATCTATCAAGCCTTGCCACCATCTCACCTCATCCTGCACACACCTTTTTCTGTGAGGAAAGAGACATTGTGTTACTAATTACCAGCACACAACACCAGATGGAGGGATGAAAGGGCATATAGCCTTGGTTAAAGTTAGCCCTGAGGCTAAGGGCTGCCCCATGCATTGTTGGTAGACATGTAAAATGGTGAAGCAACTTTGCAAAACAGGTCGTTTCTTAAAACATTAAATTTAAATTTACCCAGAAATCCCACTTGTAAATATTTATTCAGAAGAAATGAAGTCATCCTTCTACTGAAAGACTTCTGTGTGAATGTTTATAGCAGCATTGTTCATAATAGCCAAAAAGGGGGGACAACCCAAATGTCCATCAACCAATGAATGGAGAAGTAAAATGTAATATACTCATTCAATAGAATGTTATTTGACAATAAAAAGGAATGAAATACTGATACATGGTACGGCATGGATTGACCCTGAAAACATTTTGCTAAGTGAAAGAAGCCAGACACAAAGACAATAAATTGTGTGATTCCAATTGTATGAAATGCCCAGAAAAGGCAAATCCATAGAGACAGAAAGTAGATTAGTGGTTGCCTGGGGCTGGGAGTGGGAAAGAGGATTAACTGTAAATGTGCAGAGGAATCTTACTGGGATTCTAGAACTGGATTATGGTCATGATTGCACAATTTGGTAAATTTACCAAAAAGTCCAGATCATATAAATCAAGTGGGTGAATGATACATGGAAATTATACCTCAATTCTTAAAAATTAAATATAAGAACAAATAACAAGAGTCACTGATCTGCTTTCTTCAAGGACTGAGTTTCATCTCTTTTTCCCCAATGGTTGAGTTTTAGGGGCTTCCTCTAATGATCCACAGTGATGTCTGCAGCTTCATTTCACAGCCACACTTGTGGTGGATCACACCTTAACAATGGATAGATCACAGAATCCATTCATTCACTCATTCATTCATTAAGAAAAGATTTGCTGAGATGTTTGTATGAGCCAGGCACTGTGTTGGATACTTAGGACAAAAGAGGAAACAAGGCAAATGTGGTCCCTTGCAGTCCCAGGGCTGAGGGTTACAGACATAAGCAGGCAAAACAACACAGCACAGTGTGTGCTACAACGCGGGCGGGGATGGTGGGGAGGACACACAGGGCACACAGGTGGGGCCTCTCACCTTGATTTTGATATCAGAGATTCCTGAAAAACTAACTTTTAGCTGAGGTCTAAAAGGCAAGTATGGAAACAAGGATGAGGCAGGGGAGGAAAAGAGTTTTCCATGCAGAGGAAACAGCAGATGAGAAGCCTAAAGGCAAGAGAGACAGAACATATGAGGAATGGAAGCTACTCCATTTATTTATTTATTTATTTTTTCTTTTTCTTTTTCTTTTTATTTATTATTTTTTTTATTATACTTTAAGTTCTAGGGTACATGTGCATAGCGTGCAGGTTTGTTACATATGTATACATGTGCCATGTTGGTGTGCTGTACCCATCAACTCGTCAGCACCCATCAATTCATCATTTATATCAGGTATAACTCCCAATGCAATCCCTCCCCCCTCCCCCCTCCCCATGATAGGCCCCAGTGTGTGATGTTCCCCTTCCCGAGTCCAAGTGATCTCATTGTTCAGTTCCCACCTATGAGTGAGAACATGCAGTGTTTGGTTTTCTGCTCTTGTGATAGTTTGCTAAGAATGATGGTTTCCAGCTGCATCCATGTCCCTACAAAGGTCGCAAACTCATCCTTTTTTATGGCTGCATAATATTCCATGGTGTATATGTGCCACATTTTCTTAATCCAGTCTGTCACAGATGGACATTTGGGTTGATTCCAAGTCTTTGCTATTGTGAATAGTGCCGCAATAAACATACGTGTGCATGTGTCTTTATAGCAGCATGATTTATAATCCTTTGGGTATATACCCAGTAGTGGGATGGCTGGGTCATATGGTACATCTAGTTCTAGATCCTTGAGGAATTGCCATACTGTTTACCATAATGGTTGAACTAGTTTACAATCCCACCAACAGTGTAAAAGTGTTCCTATTTCTCCACATCCTCTCCAGCACCTGTTGTTTCCTGACTTTTTAATGACTGCCATTCTAACTGGTGTGAGATGGTATCTCATTGTGGTTTTGATGTAAAGAGCTTCTTCACAGCAAAAGAAACTACCATCAGAGTGAACAGGCAACCTACAGAATGGGAGAAAATTTTTGCAATCTACTCATCTGACAAAGGGCTAATATCCAGAATCTACAAAGAACTCAAACAAGTATACAAGAAAAAAACAAACAACTCCATCAAAAAGTGGGCAAAGGATATGAACAGACATTTCTCAAAAGAAGACATTCATACAGCCAACAGACACATGAAAAAATGCTCATCATCACTCGCTACTCCATTTAAATGGGTCACAGTGTTAGAGGTGATGAGTAGAAGAGAAGTTTCAGAAAAGTTAACGGGGGCGAGATGACAAAGAGCTTCACAGGTACATTAAGGAGTTGGGGCTGTAGCCCTCAGGGGGAGGCAATATACCCCTACGTGAGGGCAATGCAGTGTTCTCAGCAAGTGAATAACATAATCAGATTTGGGGTTTGCTGGAGATGAACGGAAGAAGCCAAAACTAGAAGCAGGAAGCCTCTTTCATTAGGAGGCTGTTGGAGATTGTGACCTGGGCTGGAGAAGGGGCAGAAACTGCCATAGAAAAAAACTATTTCCCTTATGAGAAGCGGCTTGTTCCTACATGGCATCTATTCACGCCTCCTTAGACCTTGGTATAAAATACCAGGGCCTCCTAGAGTTGACTAGATAAAACATCTATTATTCTAGCCCTTTCTACCCCACCTGTTTCCTTGATGTAGATATCCTCTTTTCTTTGTCTCCCTTAGCCTGTCGAATCCCTATGCATCTTTGTCTCAGTTTAGAAGTCCTCCAGGAAGCCATCCCTGACAGCCCGGCCACACCCTAATCTTGGCTAGTAGCCTCTCGTAGATGCTCCCTTTAAAACCTGTACATGTTCTTTACATAGCATATACTTTATCCCTTTGCAATGGAAGTATCCCCATGTTGATCTTCTCTGTCTTATCACTAAACAAGGACTGTCCAATAGAACTTTTGATGATGATGGAGATGTTCTACATTTGCACTCTCCACTATGGTAGCCACTAGCTACGTGAAGCACTTGAAATGTGGCTGGTATAATTAAGAAATTGAATTTTTAATTTTATTTAACTACATAGCCACATGTGACTAGAGACTACCATATTGAACAGCACAACACTACACACTACATTTTGTAAGCACAGGTTGTGTATCTTGTTCACTGCTGAAACCATGGCATGCGGAAAAGCACTAGGCACATAATAGAAACTTGATAAATATTTGGGAATTAATGCATAATATGCACGGGCTCTGAGTGCACATATTTTTATTCATTTATTCATTCATCCAACAAACATTAATCAAGCATCTACAATGGGCCCAGTAGTGTTCTAGATATCAGGGTCACAGATCAAGTGTCCTGCTTTTGTGGAGGTCATGCTTTAATAGGGAAGGCAGAAAATAAACACAGAAGCAAAAAACAAAAACTAAAACTGAACAAAAATTAAAAAAAAAAAATTTCAGAGAGAGACAGGTGTTATCAAAAAAGTAAGTAAGGTAAGGTTAAGAGACAGTGCTAGAGAGAGTATGTGTGGTCTTAGTGACACCTCATCTCACTAATAGCCTTTGCCAGAGCCTCTGCTGCCCAGCACAGGTTGCATTCTAACACATATCAAACAAAACTCATGATGAAAGTTAATGGAACAAACTTTTAACAGAAAGTAGGATAATTGCTCAAAAATAAATTCTGCTCTCTGATCATCTTGTCATAAAAGCTTTCAAGTGCACATTTTTGTGGAATGGAGGCAGTGGCAAAATTGACCCATATTCTGTTTCAAAGCTATTAATGTGTCAAATGGTTGGCCCCAGCAGGCGGAGAATTTCTGCAAACTTTAAGGAAAAACATCTTCTGGATTACTTAGTGTCACAACATGTGTCGAAATCAGCAGCCAATCAATATCTCCATCTGCACATATGTCTTCTGTGTGCAATAACATTCACCCCACATTTACTGAGACTCTCCCTAAGTGCCAGTGCTATGCTAAGTCCCAAGATAGAAACCTTTTGGTGTCTGCCCTCCCCAAGCTCCCACACCAGGAAGAACAACAGAAATCACACATAAAATACGAAAGACAATGTGGGCGCAGCTTAGTGTCACTTTTTTTCTCTTGGTTTTCATTTAACTTCCTTAATGTTCTTCATCCCCATCATAAAGTCTCTAAGGATGCTGTATTTTTTTCCTAAGACCAAGGTTATTTCACAATTTCACTTCTTGAATAAAATGAAATTTTCCTTAGCTACTGTGGCTTATACCCACTAAGATAACAAATCACGTAGCTGGGAAACATGTTAGAATATACAATGCATTTCATAGGCTGGAAAAAATTAGCTTTGCAAGGCTGGTCAATGGCATATAACTTGAACTAATCATTTATCCAAGAGGGGATTCACAGACAGGCTCACCTGGACTTTAAAATTACTTGCTCACCTCACCTGTTTGTGAGAGTTAAGTGAGAGAGGATGAGACAGCTCTCCTGGTACTTTGAAAAGCCCTATACAGTGATTAGAACAAAAACGATGGCTCTACTCTTACAGCATTAGTTGATGGTGCACAGATTCACAAAGAGTGGAGCAAAGAAGAGAGATTGGAAATGCAGTCTCATGAAGGTAACGACAAAACTCTAAGACCACTTCCAACCTCCTCCTTGAAGAAGTGGCTTAATATACAAGCAAATACATTTACATCAAAGCCTTCCAACCTCCCCCTCTGAAAGTCTCCAATTAAAACTGGTCTAAACATCCACATGCATGGTTATTGGCCATAGTTTTGCCTGTGAAGGGAGAGATAAGAGGAGTGTGTGTGTGTGTGTGTGCACACGCATGCATATAAATACAGATGCATATGTTACATATACACTCAACTTACAGTTGGAGAGGAAATTCACCTCTTTTTAAATTATGATTGCAAGTGTTATGGGGGATGCCACACAGCCTATCATTTATGGTGAAGAAAAAAATCTGTTTGGCCTTATTACAATTCTACTAAGAAAAGATTCCTGAATTTCCCAATGCTCTGCTTTCTGGAGCTTCACTATAATGCCATCGCTTGGGTCTATTCCACAGAATCATCTTTCTATGATTCAATTTCTATGAAATGAATGTTTCCATCATCAGCTTCCATTTCCAATACCTACGGAAAGCTGTAGATTCTGAAAACATGTCCATAGAATTTAACCACTTCAAAGTTTCCTCATAACATTGTGGTACTACAAAGTCATGTTCCAGCTTTCAATGTTTGTCTTCTTCAGTAGCATAACAGTACTTGGTTGGTATTTGTCTGCCTTTAAAAGAAAGGCACACTCGGTTGTTTTCAAAATCCTTTTCAAAAATGGTTCAAGCAATATCAGGATAGACATATAAGAATTTAAAACTAAAAAAGCTGATTCTAATGAAATTACTAATTCAAATATAACTCTTATTTTGATGCTGGACTCCATGTTGCTTGGGGTGATGGTCCAGTTGTGGCCTTCCTAATGTTTGAGAAAATTAGGTCCACATAAATTGACTACATATACACAGAGAAGATTGTTTACAAAAAAACTTTGACTTTTTCTTCCATTTAAATAGATGCCAGGGTAGTTTTTATTCCTTAGTTCTAAATTAATTCCATGCAAGAAGAAAATGTGGGTTGAATTGGAAAATTCATTGGACTTAGAGAGCCCCAGCCAGGGTTCTGAAGGAAGGTTGGGGAAAGCCAGTGTTCAGCTGCTGTTTATGAGTTCATGGTGATGCACACCTAGTTGTTTCTTGTTTTAAGCTCTATTCCAATATGCCTACGCTTTCCAGTGCACTCAAAGTCCAGTGTGGCCTAGGATTCAGGTTTCGAAACTCTCAACACTTTACTGGTAAACTTATTCTTACTATAGCTGTTCATTCTCTACCTGAAGAGCAGGATGTGGGGGAGGGGCTATCATAACAAACAGAGATGAAGCAGACAAGGAATGTCATGTGCATTACATTAAAAATCAAAACCTCTTCTCTTGAATAGCAAATTGAAATTGACCTGATTTGCACAACAGCCTAAGAGCATGGAGACCTCAATACATTAACAAGCGAACATTCAAAGGAGAATGAGCCACATTAAGGGGATTCAGCTGCTACCAGGAATGGTGGTTCTGTAAAATCCAAGAGTGAAGCGAACAAAAGAGAGGGTCATGGTTCCAAGGTTAACTCCAGTTTGCATTTATTGGCCCCTTCTGTGATCTCTCCCATGACCACGGAACAATTAAATGGGGTCTGGAAACATGAAGTAGAGAACCAAGGTGACAGGCTCATGAACATAGTCATGAACCCAAAACCCTAGTACCCAAAGAGGACTTTCATGCTTCAGAAGAATGTGTGCTGGGAAGAACATACGGTATACATGTGGACTCATTCACTCAGCTCAGACTTCATATCTGGTTAAAAACCATTTGCCCTAAAAGCATTGTGGTATTTAAAAATAAAAATTTAAAAAACTTGTTTATTCTTCATCCCATGTCTATCAGAATCCAGCCTCTCACCCAACTAAGAGCGGTCACAACAAAGGCAACTGACTCCTTCCAAGCAGGAACATCATGGGCATATATTTCTAAGAGTGAAGTGCACTTATATATAGTATACAGCATGGACTACTATTCATTTATCTCAAGGAATCATCTGTCTATAAAGAGATCAAGAAATGTCATTGTGTTTTAAGGCAGGCTACTTGCAGTACCCTTGTCTCCCCACAGTTATTCCTTTAAAAGAATGCCTTATGTATATATTTTAAAGTGCTGAACTCCAAAAAGATAAAGCCGGTATGATTTAATTTACCTGTCACAGGCCCAGGGCAGGATTCTATAACCTGTGGTCTCTTAATAAGTAAGCCATGAGCAAAAATAACTCCTCATTTTCAGGTCACTTTCAGCTGGCATCCCAAATCACAATTCAAACAAAATTAAAATAAACAAAGGGATTTCTGTGGAATTAAATTCTGCAGCAGCATGAAATAGTATTTAATAAAACAACCAACAGACAATAATAGCCTCTTTAAAATTAATGCAAGATGAGGACTTACAAACATATGGGACTTATTTAGCATCTGCTATGAGATTGCAAAGCTCATCAAAATGGACTTTTCCTTCTCCCTCCACTCCCATCGGAGCTTGCAGTGAGCTGAGATCCGGCCATTGCACTCCAGCCTGGGCAACAGAGCCAGACTCCGTCTCCAAAAAAAAAAAAAAAAAAAAAAAGATTTATTTGGATTCTGCTACAAAAGAGATAGCATAATATGTTATGTCCAAGTGGATCTCCTTATTCACAAACCCAATCCTGTTCCTCCACAATCTTATCCATCTACCCAGTTGCTCCAGCTGAAAAGCCACATGCCATCCTTAATTTGTCTCCTCCCTTCTACTAACACATCATATAAAGCAGCAAGTCTTTGACGATATTTCACAAATCTATCCCAAATCCATTTACTTCTCCCCATCTCCACTGCAACCACCATGGTCTAAACCAGAGCTGCTCAGTTGAACTTTTTACAATAGTGGAGATGTTCTATATGTTACTGTCCAATCTGGCAGATACCACCCACATGTCCCTATTGAGCACGTGAGATGTGGCTAGTGCAATTGGGGAAAAAACTGATTTTTTATGTTAATTAATTTTGAATTAAATTTAAATAGCCACATGTGGCTAATGGCTACCATACTGAACTGCCAACTCTCAGTCATCATCACCATCTTTCTCCTAGTCTCTCACAACCACTCTTCACTTCCCAAAGCCCAGCTGATCTTTTAAAAATGTAAATCACAGCTCCCAACTTTAAAACACTTTCATGGCTTTATCTTCCACAGAGCACTCATAACTATCAACAACTGCCCTTTCTCTTCCTTTATTCTTTCTCCTCTTCTAGAATGTGAGCCTCATGAAAGATAAAATTGGTCATTACTGTATCCCTATTATCTCCAACACTGCCTGGCATATAAGTTAGAGCCCAATGAATAAATGTTAAATGAATAAATGAATTGAGAACAGAAATAAATGATTGATTTACCACAGTCCTCCACTAATGGAGGTGATTAGTGAATCCTCCAAGAATATAGCCAAGTGCTTTGAGCTTCTGAACCTGACATGCCAGTAGGTTGTCCTGAGACATCCATGTCCTCTTCCATGGTCTCCCTTGTGACCACTGACACAAATGAGACCTGACCAACATCAAGTACATAGGCTAGAGACACAAGATTTATGTCTTCAAACAATCTTAGCATCTTAGGAGTGCCATGTATTAACTTAAAACTTTTTAAACACTGTATTCTTACCGTGTTATGACAAGACAAGGGTAATCTGGACACCCATAGCCCCAAGGCCCACTGACTGCATCCTCTACAAATTATATCCATTTAACTTAGTGTAGTATACAAATATCACTATTTCTTACACACGTCAGTATACAAAAAGGGTTAAGAAGCACTCTAAACCACTGAGCCTACCTTCAATAAATGTGACCAAACCCAGCAATCTCAAACTATCATTCAAATATTTGGAACATAGTGACATCTCTCATACCCATTGTGAACAGAAAGAAAGATAAAATACCTCCAGTTCCTAATCTGATGTTAGTTAAGGCAGTCACTATTCTGAGCATCTTTCAATGAAAAAAACATGAATACCTTTTTTTAAAAATCCCACAAATAGTGCGAATGAGCTGGGAGGAAGTGGGGAGCTTTGGCTGGTATAGGCAGCACGTTCAGCAGGCCCAAGCAGAGCAAAGTGGGGGTGGGAGTCTGTCCAGCTGCTACATATTTCCTGGGTCTCCCTGCTCAGAGAGCCTAGAGGCAATGGTACCTTAGAAGCAATAAGCACACCTAGCACTCAGATCTTGGTTTCTAAATACCACCGTCCACTAAAAGGAACCAGAGCTCTTTGTGGAAATGGCTGATTCCAGAGCTAAGGCAAGAAAGCAGTGGATGAGCTCAGAAAATCTTTTTGTACCAAAAAGTAAGGAATTGATCAAAGAATAATAGGGACATTTTTATAGGACTCAAGAGGCTGCATAAAAGGGCTCCCACTGACTAAATCAGGACTTTTTAACATCAAAATAACTATTGATAACAATGGACTATAACGCAATGAAGTAACGGTAAAAATCCATGGCATATTACATAAATAAATAATCTCTTTTTAAAACATTGTAATAGTACAACTAACAAATTTAGAAAGAATGATGGAGTTAAAAAATGATTAGCTTTTACCCTAAAAGCAGAGGGTAAAGGTTTGATGAGCAATAAGATATTTAAATAATCTCAAAATAGCTTCACATCAAAAACTTATTAATCACTTGTAAATTCATGGGCATGAAATCTTTATTAATTAACTTCACAGTAGAGAAAACTGGCACACAGTATCTTAACCAAGGGATAGAAGTTAACACCACCAGCATTAGACAGATCGATGCCCGCTGGTGTAATGCACTGAGAACACACATCATGTCTGTGGTATTCCTGCCCAAAGTATATAGCCTGGGCCTCCCCACGAGGCAACATCAACAAAGTAAGTGGCAAATCTTCAAAAATGCCAAGTCAAACTGGGCACACTGTTATATGTCTGGAGTACCAGCTACTCAAGAGGCTGAGGCAATAGAGTTGAGCCAGGAGCCAGGAGTTCAAGGCCAGCCAGTGCAACATAAGTGAGACCCCATTTCAAAGAAAAAGAAAAGATGTCATCAAAATAAAAAATAAAAGACTGAGGAACCATTCCTCATTAAAGGAGCCTAAAGAGACATGACAGCAACAGTATGTGTCTCAAATTAACCAGGCATGGAGGTGGGGACCTGTAATCCCAGCTACTCAGGAGGCTGAGGTGGGAGGATCACTTAAGTTCAGGAGGTGAAGGTTGCAGTGAGCCATGATCGCACCACTGCACTCCAGCCTGGGTTACACAGCAAGACCCTGTCTCGAATAAATAAATTAATTAATTAATAGGTGTTTCTCTGGGTTGGATCTTAGTGCAAAAAGGAAAGGGGAAAATGGAGGATATCTTTTTTCTTTTCTTTTCTTTTTTCATTTTCTAGGACCTACACACTGAAGTATTTTGAGGTTAAAAGACAAAATGCCTACAACTCACTCTCGAATGATTCAGCAAAGAAACATACATACATAGATGCATAGGTAAAAACTCCTATCCTTTTTGAAGAGTAGAAAGAGAAAATGATAAGGTAGAAATGAGGTAAAATATTAAAATTCAGGAAATCTGGGTGAAGGGCATATAGGAATTCTTTATATTATTCTTAAACCTTTTTGGTAAGTTTGAAATTATTTAAAAATTTAAAATTTAACCAAAAATATATTGGTAACAAATGAAAAGAAAAAGAAATAAATTATTTTTTATTTGGCATTTTCTTGGAAACTTCAAACATGTGCAAAACACATGTATCACGCAAGGTCCATGAATTAGCTGGAAAATATTCTTCTCCCATTCTCCTTAGATGAATGGAAATGTAAAGATCAATTAGTGAAGCAAGAGGCTTTGAAATTTCTCTAAATTTAATTCAGATACCTGACTTCATTTTTTTTCAAGACCCCCCTTTAATATCAAAGAATGTCTGAATAAAGAACTACCAGTACATGGAATGGAAAATCTAATACTTGCCTTTGGTTACCATGGGGTTATACCATAAAAGAAAGGGGCAAAGACAACATACGGAAACACATTACAAAGGAGCAGAAATGGTGGAGAAAAGCACTGTGTGCCTCCAATGAAAGAAAGAGGCCACAACTTGTCCCCAGTTTGAGACAAGAACCCAGAACTCTTGCCTTTCAGGCCACCATATCTCCATCTTCTATGCAAAATAGTTATTTTGGGATCCATCTGTATGGCAAATCCAAGAAGACTTCATGCCACTTATTTAAGAGTCTGGGCTCCATCTTAGGTACCGTTCTGCAAAGCATGCTGGGACCCGATCAGTTGCCTATGCACAGAACCAGAAAGGGAAGAAGAAGCTACTTTGGCTCTTGAGTTGAAGTTTAGCCACAGGCCTCAATTTTGACCATTCATGCTGCCAGTAACACCTCTGGGCTCCTTTCCTCCCTCCCTCTTCTCCACCAGGGTCAGTGAGATGATGACTGTTCTATCACTTTGTAAGCTCTAAGTGCTGTACAGCTATAGGCCATTATGTACCACAGCTTCTTCACTAAACACTGTAGCAAAGTACACCTTCCTCCTTCTCTTCTCCTGTTGCAACCCCAAACAAAATACTATTCTCTCTACCAAACTTCCTCCCACTACGTGCTTATTTAACAGATTCTCTCTGCATCAGATTTCTCATGACTCAGTTCTCCCAGAAAGCCATATGCTGATTCATCTTAGGACCTAGAAAATGGACAGGCAGGAGTGAGATGCTTAGAATCGGACTACCCTATCCCCCTGTGTTTACCTGACCCTTTCTTTTGTGAATCACTTAACACTCTACCACCTACAATAAACATAAATAGACCCAGCCAAGACTTTGCTAAACCCCATAGCACTGGAGTTGCCAAATGTTTCAAGTCACAGTGTCATTATCTAATGTCAAGTGCATGCACAGATCACTAATTCTGCAGGCAAGTGTTTGGATGTGAAGGTCAAAGAACAGTGCTACTTTAAAAGAAAGAATAAAACATCACCCAGACTAGATATGGGCAGCACCAAGTCCAGAGGAATGCATTATACTTTAACTGTGAGCTCGCAATGTGAGTTAAAAATGTGGTATACATTTTGTATCTTAACAAATTTGTTTAGCAAGTGCGTATGTTTGAGATAAAAGACATCAGATTCATTTTGCTGTCAGTAAGATTTTAGCATTCCATTTCTCGGGCTGAAATGTTCATTTATAAGGCTGCACTGAGCAGAGGGAATGGGGAATAATGGATTATGCTCTGTTCTGTTTATCTCAGTAGCCTTCAGGTTTACTCCTTTAACTGTTGTTCCTTAGGGAATTAGGGAAACAAACAGCACTCCTTAGGTAGGCTGGGATCATTCCAAGAAAGAGAAAGATCACTCTTTGAGTATAGACATCTCCCACACCTACACTTCACAAGCAGAAACCTTTTCATATTTATGAAGTGTCTATGAGATAATCTGGTCCAAATTTTTCATTTTACAACGTAGAAATCGAAATGACAGCTGGAAAAAAGTAATTTCACATCTGCACTGCCTCTTCTTCCTCTCTACCCCAGCACATTCCCACATACTTTGAAGCTTGAGTAAGAAGACTCAAGACTTGCTACCACTTCTACTGTGTCACTTTGGACACGTTATTTAATCTGGTGGGTGAGATGGATACACAGCCTATCACTGCTTCTAATATTTACATTCTACGATTCACTCCCCTGAGATTAAAAACCTGTAAGTGTGCCTCCCTCAAAGACTCAATTGGACTGCCTCACAAACAAATCATACAGAGCCAAGTTTCTCTAATATTTCTCAAGCCCACTGCCTCCTCCTTTTAGAGACCCACCCTTATTTTCTCCAGAACCTGGGTCCCCTGTTTATTCTCAGGGTTGATCTAAGTTCCTTGATGAAAGAAGTTTGTTTTAATTGGCCTCTAAAACACCACGTGAACAACCACTACTCACATTCGAAGTCACTTCCCATGAATGTGAGCAAACAAGTTTGCTAGAAAAGCTAACCTAAAACTCCCTTAGGCTTCTGGCCAATATTTTTAAATTCCACCTATGTTTCAAAATTAAGGTTTTGGATTTTTGTATTTGCTTAAAATACTGCTTTTTTCAACATTTTCTGGTTTTGAGTACTAAGGATATTTTCTGAGAAGGAGCATCCCAAGCAGTATAATTACAAATGTTGGGAATTCTACATGCGAAGACCTGTTGTCTAATAGATTTCTGATCCAATTTCACTGTCGTTCTTAGAGTGAAAACAAAACAAACAAATAAACAATATGGGGAAAATGCCATCAAATTCAATAGCTTCTACACTTCTACAATAAACATCCAAAAAAAAAAAAAAAAAACCCCACCAGAGTAAGCTGCTAAATTCACAATTAAAAACATGTTGAAAGTGCCAAATGGTATTTATAATGAGTCAAGGAAAGCTCCCAAATCACACACAGTGGGCTCAGAGCAAACTGCACACCCTCATCTGGAGCCCCTTGCACTCCGATTCAAACCCACATTATAACCCTGGGCCTTCACTCAACTCCTGTAGGGCTCAGTTTCCTAATCTAGAAAAGAAAGTGACTGACCAAGGTGATCTAAGAGAGTATTTCCAGTTTTAAAAAAATATTCAATCATGATGATAACCAAGTAAATAACAGGTTGCTAACAAACTGTGAATATTTCAATGATTTCTCATCTGGCCATCTCACCGGTGACAGCTTCCAAAGGTGTATGAATGTTTACCATTGAGATGTTCTGTGAGATGTTGTTCATCATACACCGTTCTCTTTATGAGGACTCCCTGGGAAAATCACTATCTTGTGTCTCATTACTAGGAAGAGTTCTGTGCTTCACTATTTAACCTTATGGACACTAAGATTCTACACAGCTGATTATGTTTTCTCACCGCACTGGCTACAGGAAAACCCAGAACCAAATCTCTGGCACACCTCTAGCAAATGGAACAGGGCTTATGCGACGCATTTTGAGTCCTAACTTCACCCTTTGTTACACCCCACTTTCCCTTCTCCTATTCCCTCACTTACCTGTTTTTCACCTTTTTCTGTTTTTTTTTTTTTTTTCTCCTATCTTTGAAAGCTGCTTTTAACTCTTTTTGAAACGAAGGAAGTATTTCAAGCTATTTTCATTTACTGACATCAATTCTGAACAGCAAAATCATTCTTTTAGTGATTTGCATTTTTCAAACATTGTCAATATACCAACCAATGTAATGCTCTGGTGTACATAATTCTATGCCAAGATTTAAATCACAATTATCACTATGAGTATCATTATCATTACTACAATATTCTAAAACTATAATAATATACTATTTATATAGATCTTCCTACTATTTTTCTGGTAAGCCTTCGCATTTGCAATCTCATTTGACTTGCGCAATAATCACACAAGATAGTTAAAGCAGGCATTATTATGGCTGCCTTCATCTCTACAGATAAGGAAAATGAGCCTCAGAGATGGTAAGGAGCTTGCCTATATATACAAAGTTGGTAAGTTAATGAGACCAGTTTTTTTCTTCTAAGTCTTGCATTTTCCCCTACAACTGCAAAAGGTTGACTCTCATATACTTCATTCTTTAAAATTTTGGCCTAAGACCTATGACTCAAATGTTTTATTTGGTTGATTTTCTAAGTAGTATAGACCTGCTAGTCAAAATTATACAATTACTCTTTGGTAATGGAACCTCTGCATGATGAGAACTAGACAGCCAAGACACTGGAAAATTTTTTAACCATTAGAAAATGCATGAGTAATTTCTTTCCTCCATTGGAATTCAGTGATGGCATTAAGAAAACTCATTCCTGCAACCTAACAAGGAACATAAATGCTTTAATGTGGTCTGCTAAAGTAGTCACACAGAGTAAAATTGCCTCTTGAGTCACTAGAACTAGTAAAACCATTTAGTAGTAGAAGATGAAATTTAGACAAGGCAGGCTAAAGAGAAAAGATAACTAACTGCTTCTTAATGATGAGCTCACAGTACTTCAACCACATCTAAGGGAAAGAATCATGAAGTTCAAATCATATTAATTTCCAAGTCATTGACATTGCTAATGTATGAGAGGGTGAAATGTTGACAACTTGAACTCTTGAGACCTTGAATAAACCAGAGTCTATTCATCCTACGAGTCATGAATTTGAGAAGTAAGGGAAAGACTGCATATGCAATTTTTCTGAGTTTTAATTTCTTCAGGGAAAATGAGGAAGGAGAAGGTCAAAGCAACCCACAACATTTTCTAACTCAACATTCTATGAGTGCAAGAACACTTATTAGCGCCACCTACCTGAAATGTTATCATTTTAACACTGGCCAGATTTTTAAAATATTGCTCTGTAACGTGTGGGTAATAGGTAATGTTCCAGCACATTTAAATCATTATTCAGGAATTTGAATATTTTCCTTTAATCAACTTCAAACATATGCTGGTTTAAATTACTAATCCCTGCCTCTGAGACAGTCACATTCACATAAGTGGCTCTTCTCAACAGATTACGTATTGGATACTCAAATTCTGCTTTCCAATATCTTGACAGTAAGAATGAACAAAAGTAAACTGACCTCTTGCTTGGTTAATTATTTGTTTCTTATTTAGGTACAGCATGCATTCTTCCCAACTAATCTATAAAACTCCACGAAGATAGATCCATATAGATCTTTTTAACAACTTTATACTCAGTATTTGGCATATAGTCATTATACTAAGTATATGTTGAATAAATGAAGAAACTACCAACAGAGACAACATCTGAAACTCAAACAGAAAGATGAGCTCCTCCAGAGGGAAAGTTAAAGTGTGCTATGCTTTGGCTCAAACTCTGCCTCACAGAAACAATCCGACTATGCCTAAGGGAGAGGGAATGGTAAGGTGGAGCTAAGCAGAGGTCAAGATAAGAAAATGATATGGTTTCCTGCTTCCTTCTGAAGCAGAACTTTATAGCATTACTTCAAAGTTTGGAGATAGCAAGGTCTCAAGAGAAAAG
The DNA here is from genome assembly GCF_002776525.5 of Piliocolobus tephrosceles. Lineage (NCBI taxonomy): Eukaryota > Metazoa > Chordata > Mammalia > Primates > Cercopithecidae > Piliocolobus > Piliocolobus tephrosceles. The sequence continues at coordinate 78,180,916 of NC_045447.1, read as the reverse complement.
CCAAGTCTCCTTAGTTGGCTGCTCTTTATCTGTGTGACCTTAGGCAAGTTACTTCGTTCTCCTGAATCTTGGTTTCCTCTACTGAAAAATGAGTAAGGAGTAACAATATTTATCACATAAGAGCTATTGGTGAGGACGAAAAAGACAGTAGATGCAAAGTATCTGATTTACATCATGGCCTCATTACGTGGTAGCAATTATTATTAATTAGTTGGAAGTAAATTCCTGGAAAACTGACCCATCCAGTTTTAAAGGGAATCAGAATTATTCATGCTTAAGAGGTGCACAGCTGATCTCAGCCATATAGAGATGAAATCTGGTGAGAACTAGCAATAGGAGCATCCTAGGAAGGAAAACAAGAGTTCTAGCACGTAAGGAGAAAGTCTAGTGCGGGGAGAGGTCTGTGGAAGAATGATACAGCAGTTCTGGGCCTTTGCTTTGCAGATGGGGACTGGCATAGAAGGAGGCACTGGAGCCTCAGGTCTTGCTGCAGCAACTGGCAACTTCAGCAAGCACCCCTAGTTTTTTCTTCCTCCCTGGGTTGGGTGTTCCACCCTGAGGCAGGTTATCTTACCCCATCCTAGAAAGATAAGACTGAATCTGCCATACTCCTAAAGATGGTTCTGGGTCACGTTATATTACAAAGAAAAAAAAGAAAGAAAGAAAGGCCTACACAATGATAGCCTTGAAAGGAAAATTAAGAAAAGCTACTGAAGGTTTTAAAGCAGGACTTATAGAAGAGGCAGTGACTTTCAGATTGTATTGGCCTCTCTGATATGGAGCTCCATCCTAGCACAATGGCAAAATATGGGGCCAATCGGTCAGAAGCTTTGGGCACAAAGAATACTCATAATTCTCTATGCGTGCTGTAGTGTTTCCATGTGAGCATCCTCCTATTGACTGCAAGAGTGACTTGAATCCTGGAAAAGACAGTAACTGCAAGAGCTTTCAGGAACTCTGGAATGTATAAAGTCTTGGGATAAAGATACACAGCAGACCTATCTGGGACTTCTATAAGACCAAAGGTTCTATTAAGACAGAAACCCAACATACTATTATGGGATGAAACTGTTGCATAAAGCCAGGTGAAGCCAAGGAGCTCTGAACTCCCTTGAGGAAGGAAAAGCAAGGGAGAAGCAGTACTGATTCAATTAAAAAACAATGCTGCTAAGGGTCATAGAACGAAACCTTCTTCACTTCATTTCCGAGGTCTGTCCAGGGACCCAAGGGACACAGGCAAAGAAGTGGTGACATCAGCATGTACTTTGTGTCGAAATTGTTTGGGATCACATAATCTGTTGGAATCAGTACATGTTTAACTTAGAGAACTTTGATGAGGACCACTGTATCCATTTCTCATCCTCAAACCAGGAGAATTTTTCTCCCCATACTTATAAGAACAAAAGGGAAGTGGCCAAGAGAATCACACGGTTATCAAGTGATCAGGGCCTTGTTGTCAGGAAATAGAAATAAAGCAAATTTTTTGAAAGACAAAATGGTAAAGTAGAAATTCATAAAGAGAAGTCTAAAGTGGCAAAAAAAAAAAAAAAAAGAAGGAGAGAAGAAGAAGAAGGGAACCGCTCTCAAGAACGATGAATTTAGTTTTAAAATGCTGTTTTAAATGCCGATGGGGCCTCTAGGCACAACCGACAGGGAGCATGGGGAGGAGCTGGGGCTGAGCCAGAGATGGACTGTCCATGCGAATGTAACAGGTGAAGCTCTGAGAGTACATAACCCTCCAGTGCAATGATACATTCTCATGTGTGTGGCCAACACCAAATTTCTACCACGATAAATCTCAAAAGGATGTACCTGCTAAGATCTCCTTTGTATATAAAATCATATTCACCATTATAAAATCTCATGTGTTAACTAAGTGTCTGGTCTCACTAGATGAAGCTGCAACTACGGCCAGGGCAAGGGAAGAGCTGTAGCATCGTAGTACAGGTACCTTTCTACAAGGTGCTTCTTAATCCCTACGTATGCATGTATCCATGTCCAAGCCTCTAGGCCTTCAGGTAAACACATCTTTGCTCTTAATAATCTGTGAACACAATATGAAATGAAAAATGATCAAAATGATGATGCTTCCTCTCTACATACAGCCCAAATACAGAAATTGCTGGTGCCACCTATTGTTGAAAACACAGAACTGAAGAGCCACACAGTGGAACTCTGTTCTGTGATCTTTCTGAGTATGAAGTTAAAAAATCTACCCACCAGGAGGGGCAGAGAAAGAGGGTTCATCCTACTTTAAAATAAAACAAACATGTCATGGACATTAACAACTCCTACATAACGCTTTGTTGAGTACAGCAAGATTCTAGCAATAGTTAACTGTTTTAATGTAAAAAATCATGAGGCAGCTTTGTATATATGGATGGGGAATGAGCTCCAAAATTAGTTGTTACGTGTAAAAAACAAAGTTCCTAATAGTGCGTATGATATGCTACCACTGATGAAAAAGGTAATATCCATGCATAAAAGATGTGAGGAAGGATGCACAAGGGAACAGCAACACTGGCCATCTCTGAGGAGGAAGCCTGAAGGCATGGGCTGGAAATAGAGAGATTTGCTTTTACTGAATTCGCTTTCACTTTGTGCAAAAATTTTACCATGCGCACATACTTTCAAAAGATTTTAAGAATAATTGTTTTAAAAATAAATACTAATTTTGAAAACAATAGTCAATATTAAACTATTGTACATAAAGAAAGAATTGCAAGTTATCTAACTTTGGTCGGTTAGCATGACCAGAGTTCTGGATCTGAGCAAAAGAGCACAACCTACTGGAATGACCGAAAAGTTATAGTGGGTCTTTAAAAGATTTTCGAGGAGGGCTGGAGAAGTGTCTCCAGCACAATGCTTTCCTTAAGCCTAAAGTATTCAGGGTACATTTAAAAGTGCCCTGAAGCATGGGTATTTTCTGGTTCTCTGGATTTATTAAGATGAAGAAAAACGTATTTCCAGTTTTATTAACATTTGCTTTTTAAAGAGCTTTGATATAAAGAAGGTTTTTTATTACAATATTACTTCTTATTCAAAAGGAAAAGAAAGAGAACTCTAACAACACATGAAGCTCTTTCAGCTATTCTATAACACACATGAAAGCTAAGTGGAAGTTTATACTTGAATACACATCATATCAAATGTCACATCTCCTGAAAATTGGTTCTTGAGAATAATTTCTGTAAACTTACTCATTTCTTAATATTATTCTCCCTAGCTTGAGATAACACTGATATTTACATTGAAGGTGGAGCTTTGAAATTTATTCTGAACATTGCCCAATCAAGGTAACACTAGGAAGAAAGTAAATCCCTTAATTTCTTAAGAAACTTTGCAAGAGAAGGAGGAAAGGACAGGAGACAGCAATAAAATAGTTTCTTGGCATTCCTGGGGAAAGGACTTTAAAGAAAGGCAGTCAGGCCAAGTGAAATGGTATAGGTCAGGTCAAGTCAGCCCTGTAACTTTAAGCTACAAAACAGCCCCTCTGATCTAAACACATATTTTATATTTGAAAATTTAATTTTAAAAAGTGAAAACCAGTAAGGGTCATCAGCCTTAAAGGCCAGATAAATCTCTACCAACTAAAAAAGAAACAGAAATAAAGAAAGTGGGGCTAAGGTCAATGAAGTGCCTAACTCAAACCGCAGGCCAGAAGCAGGCAGGGGCAGCAGAGAACTGGACTTCTGAGGGGTATGAGAACCCAAACTGCCATTTACTAGATGGGAAGGGAGTCTGACTCACTCTTTCAAGCCAAAGACTGAGGTAGGGCCTCCTCCTTTCTCTGAAAATACCCAGATAGCCACACATTTGTAAAAGAAAGCTGTACAAAATGATGGAGGACCTACTATCTGGGGCCCCAGGGATATCAGCAGCTGTGGACCTAGAAAAGAAGGAAAGAAGTCTTAGGAAAAGAATTGAGTCAGGTTTTCTGCTTACTCGATGCATCTGTGATATTGCCCAAGTCATCACAGAGCAGGGAAACATGAAACACCATTATAATGCCTAATTATGCAATGGGCATGGGGAACCAGGTGAAAGTAACCGTGAAACTACAAAAGCATCCGTCAAAGAGGGAGAATAAAAGAAATAACATAAAAAGCAAAAATCTCTTAAGTTCAAAATGAACCTGCAAACTAAAATTCCAAAACACATAAAAGAATCTAATTCTAAGAAAGCCAAATCCCCCATCCAATTATAAACTCAGCCCAAATGAAATTAATTGCATAGAACAGTCATACAAAGACTTTAAAATAAAAATGTTTAGAGCCAGGTGCAGTGGCTCACATCTATAATCTTAGTAATTTGGGAGACTGGAGTTGGATGATCACGTGAGCCAAGGAGTTCGAGGCTGTAGTGAGCTATGATTGCAACACTGCACTCCAGCCTAGACAAGACAATGAGACTGTCTATAAAAAAAATAAAAACTAAAATAAGATAAATATGTTTAGGATAATTAATGAGATGAATAAAACATCCATTTAAATAATTATAAATTTATGAACATTAAAAAGCAGAGTAAGAACAGGTAGATATAAAAAACAATTAAGAATCTTAGAAAATAAAAATATAAGTCAACTGAACTAGAAAAATTCAACAGATGAGTTCAAATCTATATGTGACATATTAAAAAAGAACAGTAAATTTGAAGATAATGCCAAGGAGCTGTTATCTTACTTTATCTAAGAGGAAGCATGTGAGAAAAGAGTCTGTTCTTTAAAATTAAGGTTCAGTTGAAAGGGCTATAAGATAGATTGGCCAGCTCCAATACATATCTAACATCAATTTCTGAAAAGAATGGAAAAAAATTATGAAGATAGAATATTTGGAGACATCTTCCAGAATTAGAGAAAGAAGTCCTTCGATAGAAAGCATGATCAGGAGAAAGATAAATCCACATCTAGATACATTATGACGGAACAGAAAAACATCAGAATAAAGCAAAACTCTTAAAGGAACAATAATTAGATGCTTAGGAAACATCTTAAAAATAAACGTCAAGACCAACTAAGTCAAAATTTTCGAAGTTCTGAGGAAAATAGCTGCAAATCAATAATTTTATGCCCAACTAAGTATTATTCAATCATTAAGGAAAAATAAGATATTTTCAGGCATTCAAAGATAGAAATTTTTACCACTGACTTTTCTCCTGTGGGAAGTACAAGTACATGGTTCTACTACTCACAGGCCCATATGGGGAATATTAAAGGATATACTTCAAATGAACTTAATGGAAGGCCTGCAACAAAGGCAATCAACAAAGCCCTGTGGTTGTCATTATGTTCCTTTTAAAGCCCTTCCCTCTGATCTACAATAGGCAATTTGCCCAACCAATACTTTTTTTGGGTAACCAGATATCAAGAAAAATAATTTCACTAAACATTTAGCTTTGTGTATGATTTGTATAAATTTAACTTGCTGTTTCATAACTCAAAAAAAATTTTAAAAAATGAAACAGGGCTGGGCATGGTGACACACACCTGTAATGCCAGCACTTTGGGAGGCTGAATGGGAGGACTGCTTGAGGCCAGGAATTCAAGACCATCCTAAGCAACATAGCAAGATTCTGTCTCTACAAAAAAATTCAAAAATCAGCCAGGCATGATGGCATGCACCCCTGTAGTACCAGCTATTTGAGATGCCAAGGCGGGGGGATCACTTGAGCCCATGAGTTCAAGGCTGCAGTGAGCTATGATTGTGCCTCTGTACTCAAGCCTGGGTGACAGAGGCAGACCTTGTCTCTAAAAAAAAAAAAAGAAAGAAAAAGAAACAAAGATACCTACCTTTAGCACAACACTTCTTCAAGTCCTATGTTTACTCTGCCATTTACTGGCTGTTTGACTTGGAGCAATATGATAACTACTCTGAATTTCAAAGTGTTACTGAAAATATAGATAATAATCTCTAACTTATTGGTTTGTTTGGAAGTCAATATACAAGAAATTTCCTAAACATTATACCAGTACTAGTAACAGGTAGGCTACTACAAAATAATAGTAGTTATTATTACCATTATCAATAGAGGCTTCTGGAAGTACCCATAATAAAGATGAGGAAGCCTGGAGGAGATAGAAAAATTATCTAATATTAAGAGACTATTTGTGTCATTCCTATTCTTTGTTTTTCCTCCTAAAATGTCCATCCACTAAGTCATATTTAAACAACCAGCACTAAGATCTAAATAGTGGTAAGTTAAAAAATATTCAGGGAACTTTGACCATCCCAAAGAGTAGACTGTTAATCTTATTATACCTCCAGTGGTAGAATCAGTGTATAGACAAAATGTTTTTGTATTTGAGCCAGGTTCTTCTCTGTTTCTAGAATATCATCTGCTACTCCACTTCCAAAACCATTACTACCACCACATGACAGCAATTCTTATATCAATAAGGAGGATGAGCTCTAATGGCCAATTACATAATTTTGATACCAATGATACAAATACAAAGGTGACATCTTTTCCAAAGAGAGAGTGTTCCCAGACTGTCTTTGATCTTCAGACCTGACAGATGAGGTGACACCCTGATGCTCTTGGTTAGCTATTGCTTCTCTTGTGATCATCTCCATTCAAACACCCAAAGTTATAGCTAGCTGGTCACTGTCACCACAGAAACCCTCAATCTAGGCACTATCCAGGTCCCCTCCAAGTAGGCTTGTACTTTATACCAGGACCAAATTGAAAGTTGAAATTACTCCTTGATTCATGGGCTGCAGAAGGGATGTATCAATCAGGAAAACAACATTAATCTCCTTGTACATCTTCATCAGAGCTCCTCAGTAACCAGGTGCATTGTTAAGGAGCAGTACTACTTTGAAAGAAATCTTTCTTTTTTGAGTAGAAGGTCTCAACAGAGGATTTAAAATACTCAGTAAACAATGATGTAAATAGATGTGCTCTCATCCAGGCTTTGTTGTTCCATTTACATATCACAGGCAGAATAGATTAGCATAATTCTTAAGGGCCCTAGGATTTTCAAAATGGTAAATGAACATTGGCTTCAACTTAAAAGTTACCAGCTGCATTAGCCCCTAACAAGAGAGCCAGTCCTTTGAAGCTTTGGAGCCAGGCATTGACTTCTCCTCTGTAGCTATGAAAGTCCTAGATGTCACCTTCTTCCAATAGAAGGCTGTTTTATCTACATTGAAAGTCTGTTTAGTGTAACCATCATCATCAATGATTTCAGTTAGATCTCCTAGAGAACTCGCTGCAGCTTCTACATCACCACTTGCTGCTTCACCTTGCCCTTTTATCTTATGGAGACAGCTTTTTTCCTTAAACTTCATAAACCAACTTCTGCTAGCTTCCAACTTTTCTTCTGAGCTCCCTCACTTCTCTCAGCCTTCATAACATTGAAGAAAGTTAGGGCTTACTCTGAACTAGGCTTTGGCTTAAGGGAATTTTGTGATCAGTATGACTGTCCATCCAGACCACTCAAACTTTCTCCATATCAGCAATGAGGATATTTTGCTTCCATATCCTTCTTGTGTTCATGGGAGGAGCACTTCTAATTTCTTTCAAGAACTTTTCCTTTGCATTCACAACTTGGCTAAATGTTCAATACAAGAAGCCTAGTTTTAGGCCTATCTTGGTTTTTGACATGCCTTCCTCAATAGGCTTAACCATTTCTAGCTTTTGAGTTAAAGTGAGATATGTGCAACTCCTCCTTTCAGATGAATACTTAAAGGACATTCTAGGGTTATCAACTGGCTTAATTTCAATACTGTTGTGTTTCAAGGAATACAAGAGCACTAGGAGAGAGAGAGACAGGGAACGGACACTCTGTGGAACAGTCAGAATACACACAACACTTATTGGTTAAGTTTGTCATTTTAGTCTTATATGGGCCAGTTCATGACACCCTAAAATAATTACAATAGTAACATGAAACATCACTGATCATGGATCTTCATAACAGATATTATAATAACAATGGAAAAGTTTGAAATGTTACTAGAATTACTGAAATGTGACACAGAGACATGAAGTGAGCACAGGCTGTTTGGAAAAAATGGTGCCAATGCACTTACTTGATGCAGGTTTGCTACAAACCTTCAATTTGTCAAAAACACAGTATCTGCAAAGTGCAATAAACTGAGGCAAAACAAAATGAGGTACGCTTGTATTTGTGTGTTTATTGTTAATATTAAGAGCTTAAGTGACCTGCTCAAGGTTACGCAATTATTTCAGAAAACAGGTTTATCTGACTATGGACCTCTCAGTCCAAGCTCTTTGCTCCCTAAGAGTCCCTAGAGTTGGAAGGACTCAAAAAGGCATCGCCACATACACTCCATGGCATCAGTCCTGCCTCAGTTAGACAAGAAAAGCTGCACCTCACTGGACTTAATACAAATGTGATGGGGGGGCCAGGCGTGGTGGTTCACGCCTGTAATCCCAGCACTTTGGGAGGCTGAGGGGGGTCGATCACAAGGTCAGGAGATTGAGACCATCCTGGCTAACACAGTGAAACCCTGTCTCTACTAAAAATAAAAAAAAATAGCCTGGCATGGTGGCATGTGCCTGTAGTCCCAGCCACTCAGGAGGCTGAGGCAGGAGAATCGCTTGAACCTGGGAGGCAGAGTTTGCAGTGATTTGAGATTGCACCACTGCACTCCAGCCTGGGCGACAGAATGAGACTGTGTCTCAAAAAAACAAACAAAAAAAGTGATGGGGGGAGTCATTGAGTGGGTAAAGTTGGGGAGGGTCTCCTGAAATATGTGTACAGAAGGCTCATGCATGTGCCACTGCTTAAGGCTCAAAATGCAACTTTTATCAACTTTAAGTTTTTAACAACTTGATCTCAGTTATTCAGCCATGCTGGAATTATGCTCAGAAGGTTTCTTACAGTGATTTAGTTCTTTTGGTAAGTGCCAAACAGAGCAGAAGAATTCATTTACCCCCAGTTACTCCTACCAGCTCTAGACTAGCACCCTTTCAAATAGCCAGCAGTCCTCCTGTCTGTCCTCTTTGGAACCAAGGTCCTCTGTGACTGTGAATGTATAAATGCGAGTGTGAGTGTGTAAAAACTCCATCGGGGCACTGAAGTATCCCCCAAGCTAGAAAAAAAAAAAATCTGCTATCTTGGATGAAAACCAAGATCATTATCATTTAACCACTTTGCTGTACTTAAACATCAATAATAACAGGGCTGTGCTCTGGTGAAAACTGATTAAAGAGAACCAAAAGAAAGAAACAGAGAACTGAGTCAATCTCGCTATGCAGAAAGCATCCCGGCATACTGATGAACTTCTTTTTCAAATGGTGCCAATTGACAGAAACAACGATCACCTCTAAAGAACAAAATAACTATGTAAAAGAGATTCTGAGTATGGCTCAAGCTGCTTACTGATTAACGCTTTTGCACACAACACTCTACACAAACCTGTGTAGTCATTGTTCCTAGTAAAACAAGCCTTTGTTGACAACTGGAGACAAATGATCCTTGGTGACCAAGTTCACTGTTCTCACACAGCTTAATAGCTGGAGTACTGCTCCTTGGCCACAGCTAGGAAAACTTGACGTGGTTGTCAAAAAAAAAAAAAAAAAGGAAAGAAAGAAAGAAAGAAAAAAAAAGAAAAACTAGAGAAGAGGGGAAACCTTTGTTCTGAAGGTGAGAAGGAGCCTGAATGATCTCATGCCCTGAACATGTTTGTGGTTTACATCAGTATGTTTCCTTCACTTATTAAAGTTGTGAGTTTTTAAATAGTTTCTGCTCCAAACAAACAGATTATAGTATTTAAGAATTCCCACTTTTTAAAAGTATTTCCCTTTTCCTCCCTTTTCCACATGGGTTGGGATGTGAAGGATTTAATATTTGTTTTTAAGTTAAACAGTTTTTTTGTTACAGTATTTGCAAATATCAGCTATAACTGTGAGCTGTAGAGGCATACATCATTTTAAGAAAACCTGAGTGGAAAAAATATCTGAAACTTAAAGCACAGCAGTCTAATTTCCACCACATGACCAAAAATAATTCACTTCGGGGTTACTGTCAATGACAAGGTTCCCACAGTGCCTCATTTACTCATAAATATTATTGAGCCCCCACTATCTGTAAGGCAATGTTAGGTGCTGTTTACATAAAACAAGATTAATGTTATTAAAGTTTCATTTAATCCCTAAGTTTTTAGGCCCCAAATCTATTACATAAGACAATGCAAACTGGAAAAACAAATCCTTCCAGCTGAGGCTAAAACTTCCCTTCTGATTGGCAGATGCCTTTCTGACTTTTTTCCATAACAATTCATTAAAAATATTTTTTTTGAAACCAGGATGGGCTTAGCATTCTCAGGTGAGAATCATTTCCAGTTGCACTAAATCTAGGGAATCCTTCACTCTGTAGCCTCATTAGGCACACGTGGCCACTCTCACTCCGCCATGTGGAAATCACAGAAATGTTTTAGAATACAATTTAGCAATAAGTATAAAGAATCACCAACATGTTCACTTCCTTCACTGATTTCATTTCAAAAATAATCCTAAGGAAATAATCCAAAATAAGGGAAAAGCATATTCCGTATTATAGCAGGTTATTTAGAATAATGAAAATATCCTTCAAAATAACCTAAAATGCCCTTTGAAATAATTTAAATATTAAAGGCATAGCCAGTTAAGTACGGTACAGTCTCTAGATGGAATATTACACAGCCACAAAAATTATGACACAACATGAAGAATGAATAACCACTCATGGCAACTTTACATTAACTGGGAAAAAAAATCAGAATGCAGAATTAAGTCTATAATATAACTACAAGTATTTTAACATAAATATTGCAAAAAATAGGAAAGTAGTAGTTTTACATGAAAGACAGATGACATCTCTACTTCAGGCTCAGTCTATTGAGCCCTGAGGCATGGCTGAATACCTACAAATGGCATCATTATCATTCAAGATGATAGTTCTTTTTTAAACTAGCCATTTCAATGTAGCACTTTCATTACCAAATTCTGTTACTATTTTTACCCCAATTCCATAAATGTACATTTAGAAGTACAGTTTGTCAAACTGTTGATTCTCACGACCTGATTAACCCTCTCATTAATCAGGCACGCCTTTTGTTTAGAAGTATTTTCCCCACTGTTTCATTTGAGATTAAATTGAGAAAATAACTACTGACAGGTTCATTTCTCTCTTCCTGTTTTGGGACACACTGTAAGCACATTTTGTCTTTCCCCGTTCTCTCTGGTTTCAGCATTTTATTCAGTTTGTTGTGGCTTTAAACAACTTTCCCTTCCCTAGTTAATTCACTAGCCCAGCAGCTTCAAGGGACAGGATGAATCCTTTCCATGTTCCCTTTATTCTACCTTTGAGCAGGGACTGTCCAGAACTTCCTCAGAATTTCTACCTAAGAATGTTCTAGAGCAAAAATGTTCCTCAGGAATTTCCTGTTGTCACCTGTCATGCTTCTATACCAATAAGCACAATGTCAGGAGTAAGCCTTTAGGACCACTCCCTAAAAAAGCAACTGTGACTTCTCATTCCTACTTCACATAAAGTTTATTCCCTGCCCCCTCCTGCCCCTGCAAAGAGCTTCTTGAGAGACTGAAACAATGTGGCTAAAAGGAAGGCCAAAAGGAGGGACGTGATCCCTTAATAGAACTCAGTATTTAATCCTCCCCCACCCCTAACCTCTGCCCAGAATAGATGACACAGAAGGATTGGGAATTGTTTTGGTAGAGAAGAGGAATATGACCGTGAATATACTCCATTCTATTTGAGAATGAGAGAGCCTACCCACATAAGAGAAAATGTAAATCATCCCCCAACATTCTAACTTCCTTCCTGAAATACACCTAGACCTATCAGTTTACAATAATTTTTAAAAAGTGCCAAATATGCCCCCAACTTACAGTGCTAAAACCACTGTGGCTACCTGAATTCAGAAGGCCCCTGTGAAGCAACCAAAGAAAGTTTAACCCTTTCTTGGAAGTAGAATAAAAGTTTTGCCAGCGTTCTCTCAGTTCTTCATAACCAAAAAAAAATTTACTGAGCACATGTTCTCTCTGTGTGTCATTTCTCATGAGTCATACACCTTCTATCCACTATACTGTGTGCCCACTTGACATCTTTCTTCCAGAATTGGCTTTCTTTAATTAAATCCTTCAGCACTAATGTCCCAAAGCATTCTGTGAGTCAGGCTTTCCTGGGGTTAAGACTTTTGAAATGACCAGCCGAGAGCTGGACTCTAACTAAGACTACTACAGCTGCAGCAGCTACTGCAGTGACTTTTTCATCAAGAGGAAGCCAATTCAAAACAAACGTTGTTCTCTTAACCCATAGAAGTTCATGACTTTTTTTTTTTTCTCTGTGATGAAGAAGATGAAGTTCTCAGACTTTTGTATTCATATTCCAGTGAACGAACCTAGATTACAGGCTGCAGGGTTGGGGCTATTCCTAGAGACCTGGAGCAAACTCTACTTCATCATTAATGAGAAAACATTTGTGACAACCGTCCCAACACATCAGTCATTGAGATCTTGGTATCAAGGTTGAGAACCACCATACTGATGCACTCTAGCTTTCTATAAATTCAATGTAACAGAAGGTCTAGGCTTTGGAGGCTGTACTGGACCTGAATAAGTGATCTAAAGATTGTTTCTGACTTTTCCATTACCTACTTCCCTCCCGTATTAGATTGCATCTAGGACACTAAATAGGTTTTCATTTAAATATACCAACAGCTGATTACAAAGTATTTTGAGGCTATGTCTAAATGCAGTAGATAAAAGGACTGTGGTTGATTTGTATCATCTACCATGGTCACTAGATTTCAGGAGTGTTTGCAAATGGCACTGTGTATTTCCTGACTCTGTATCATTAGACCTTTACAGGAGCAAAGGGTAACAGCCCCATCTCAAACTCATCTGCCTTATTTTAATCATTATTAAGTTACTTTTTTCTAACTTCACTTTTTTTTATGTTGAATTATTTCTGCAACCATTTAACTTGATCTTTTTCAGTTCCAACTGAAGACAGATAAAATTATAGTATGTAAGTAGTGGACACATATTTTATCCTTCTTACAATTAATTCACCATCTAAAGCAGCGGTCTCCAACCTTTTTGGCGTCAGGGACCAGTTTTGTGGAAGACGATTTTTCCACAGATGTGGGGGAGGTGCAGGGGAATGGATTCGGGATGAAACTGTTCCACCTCAGATCATCAGACATTAGTTAGATTCGCATAAGGAACGCGCAACCTAGGTCCTCACATGCACAGTTCACAATAGGGTTTGCACTCTTATGAGAATCTAATGCCAGTGCTGATATGACAGGAGGCAGAGCTCAGGCAGTCATGCTCACTCACCCACCACTCACTTCCTGTTGTGGGGCCCGGTTCCTAACAGGTTACGGACCAGTAGCAGTTCACGGTGTGGGGACTGGGGACCCCTGATCTAAAGCATAACTTCAACGGTCTATTCCTGAGATTTTATCTCAAAAAAAAACTAGTAATAATTATAAACAAGATTACAAGGGAAGATTACAAGGGGGTACTAATATTACACTTTATCTTCTTCACATAATCAATATGCATTAGCCTTAAAATCACAGAAAAGTAAAAAAGTTAGAAAAAATTCAAATACAAGTTGGAATCCTAAAAAGAATGAGACAACTATCTAACGTAGTCCTGTTCATCAAATCACAGTAAAAGCAATATTCAAATAAAAATGGATACTAGGCTTAATAGCTGAGTGATGAAATAATCTGTACAACAAACCCTCATGATGTAAGTTTACCTGTGTAACAAACCTGCACGTGTACCCATGAAATTAAAAGCTAAAACGTAAAATAAAGTAAAACTCCATATAAATAAAAATTAATGACATAGGAGAAAAAAAGAGAACTTTGGATACTCTTAAGAAAATATGTATGGGGGGGTGTGTGTGTGTGTACATGTATGTACATATTTTAAACTATTTTTCTATTGAAATGAATCTTAATGTGCATTTATTATCCTGTTCTTTCAAAATACTGATTTCAAATAAACATCTCTCCCCGACTGGACAAACCACCTTTATGATTATGACCTTACCAGAACTTCCTTGCTTGTTTGTGCACACTCTGAAATCTAAAGGTACATTCAACTCCAGACTGGATGAAGTGTGATGGAGTAGATGGGAAAGGAAAGGAATAACTTGCATAAGCAAGAGCAAAGGAAAATGCCCTCCAAGCCTGAAGCAAAAGATGGTGTGTCCCAAAGCAATTCACTGTCAGCTCAACTCTTTTTTTTTTTTTTGCAAGATTTGTATTTTATGTTTTAAAATACAAGGTAGAGAGGTTGATTAATGAGTACAGATACACAGTTTGATAGAAGAAATAAGACCCAGTGTTTGATACATCAGTAAGTTGACTATAGTTTACAATAATTTATTGTATTTTTCAAAATAGCTGGAAGAGAATAATTCAAACATTTCTAGCTTAAAGAGAAAACAATACTTGAGGTGATGTACAACCCAACTACACTGATTTGATCTTTATAAATTACCTAAATGTATCAAGTTATCACATATATCCCCAAAATATGTACAGCTATTATCAATTTTTTAAAAATATTTAATGCAAGGGAATTTTATATCATACGCACAGCACATTTGTGCTTTTTTTGTGTTTTTTGTTTTGTTTTGTTTTTTTGAGATACAGTCTCGTTCTGTCTGGAATGTCCAGGCTGGAACGTAGCAGTGTGATCATGGCTCACTGCAACCCCTGCCTCCTGGGTTCAAGCGATTCTCATGCCTCAGCCTCCCAAGTAGCTGTGATTACAGGCACGTGCTACCATGCCCAGCTAGTGGTTTTATTTTTAAGTAGAGATGGGGTTTTGCCATGTTGGCCAGGCTGTTCTCAAACTCCTGGCCTCAAATGATCTGCTTGCCTCGGCCTCCCAAAGTGCTGGGATTACCGGCATGGACCACTGCTCCTGGCCCCATAGCACATTTGCTTTAATACAAAAGTCATATTACTATTCTCTTCTTACATGTTGGAGTAAAATTATGCCATTTTTATCCTGCTGCTTTGGGTCTCTCAGCAATGAAAAGGAGCGCACAGGGGTGCCCCAGGAGTCTGAGCAGTAAGGGAAAGCCGGCTTGCTGCTGTGTATACTTCCTGATCCAACCTGGACCCCATGAAACAGCTTCTACCTTGGTCAGTTTGGGGTAAACGCTACCATTTTTGGCTCCCCACAGTAACACAGGGCTGTCTTTCATCTTCTAATTCTAGGACATCTCCAGGAGGTAGAGGAAAAAATGTGCCAACCAATCTATAGAAAACCTGCCCAGGTTTGGCTGTTATCCAGGAAATCCTATACTTATTGCTCAACAACTTGCTTTCTGAGGAACAATTCCCTTTATTCAGAGCTCTACAGGAATCCAGCTGCTCTCTCTGAGGTGAAACCAAGCACAGTAGCATTCCAAAGACCTACGTTCCACCAAACACTGATTCCAGCTAGCTGCTGGGCATGACCAATGCATACCATGGAATCACCCTGGCTGATGGAGGCTGTCTCACAACAGACTCCCCATACCCAGTGGGTTCCAAGATTTAAAAGGTAACATGCTCCCTGTCCTCATCATGGGACATTCTATAACTGTGCATATCCAATAGGAAGCCACTAACCATATGTGGCCACTGGGCACTTGAAATATAGCTAGTAGAACAGAGGTGTGCTGTACAATATACACCCCAGATTCAGAAGAGTTCGTAAAAATAATGTAAAATATCCCACTGACAAATTTTTATATTGATAATGGGCTGAAATAATATTTTATATAACAATGAATTAAATAAAATATATTATTAATATTAACTTGTTTCGTTTTACTTTCTTGTTGTGGCTACTAAAATTTTTAAATTATGTATGCCGTTCATATGTGTAGCTTACATTATATTTCTATTAGAGAGTACTGTTTGGACTAGCGGAGGCAGGATGGTGCACTTCCGGGTTCTTCTTCACCACCAACTCTTCCCGTGTGTGTGAGAATGCAGCTGACGCCCGGGAAGGTGCAGATTAATCAGGCATGCACCAGGTGATGTCAATCCGAAGAGACCAAGATTTACCTGGTGGCACCTGCGGAGCGACATGCCCGTGCCCCGCCTATTGCCCTTCCACTCCTAGAAAAGTCGCTCCCAGCAGATGCGCTGGGGGCGGGCTTTCTCAGCCCCCACTCTTGTTGGGACTGTATTAGAAACCTCCCCCCCACCTTCGCCCAGCTCCGGTCCCTGAAGCTAGATGACCAAATAATAAATTTGCAGTTTTGCTTTTAGCCTTGCCTACTCGCTGGTTCTTTTGTGCCCACTCTGGTGGTCTTAGAAAAACAAATCAAGTACTACTCTTGAAAAGCCTTAAATACAGAAAAGCCCAGCCTTGTATGTACATCAATGAGATTTTAGTATATTCCAGATAATCTACCATGATTAATCCTTCAACCACTTGGTTCTACATTAGAGATTCCAGCCTTGGGTCTTCAAGGCCTTCCATCACCAAGAATCCTCTCTTGAGAGACAACCCTAGGGAAACTGACATCTTAATCAATTTTTGGTATCAAATCCACTTAATAACTAAGGGAGCTTAGCAAGCTGATATGAGGGTCAGATCTTGTTTAACCTGTGACAGAGTACAGTACAGGAAGGAGGAAGAGGAAGTGGCCAGAAAGGATCAGTCAGAGTGACTGAGGTGAGAGGGTATCAAAAAATCAACTTTCCCTAGTAGTCAGGTGATCCCAGTAGACAGAACCTCAATATACATTATGTTTACACATGCATATGTACATGCACACATACACACATACACACAGAGTACTAACACAGGTATACACATTTAGTACTAACACCAGGGTAATCTTGAAAACTGCCAATGAGAAATGGTTCTAAGCACTTTAATTTCTCATTCTTTCTACTTAGTGATTTAGAATAAAGAATACATGAAAAGATGGTTATTTTGCTTTGGGATAATACAGCCCAGACATTGAGAGAAAGATTTAATAACCATTTTGAAATATGTGAAGGGTTACTACAGAGTGTCAGTACATCAGAGTGGATCACTAAGGAAAATCGAAATGCCTCCCTGGCAGCTTTCTTAAAATAGTGTAGCCTCTCATCTGCCTGGAATGGATTAGGTGTAATCCACACTGAAGGTGAGAGGCTAAACTGCTGTCGAGTTTGTAACTACCACAATGATTTACATTAGGAAGTAAATCAAAATCCCCACCTAACCCACCTGGTACAGGAAGATTTCCTTCATGAGGTGGAGCTTAGAAGAGGATGTGGAATAGAGGAGGGTCTACATGACTGTTCCACTCTGTTGTATTACAAGAAAATGAACTCCTTTCCCTTGCTGAGAACATCTGGCCATTTCCTACCTACTTCTTACTCTCGCCTCAACCCCCATGCACATACATGCACACACACACGCTAAAATTTCCCTTCCTGAATCCCACTCATCTTTCCAGCCCCAACTAACATTCCAAGTCTTCCATAAATCCTTCAAGACCACCTCAGCTCATCCATACTCTGGACCTCTTTAGTGTTATATACACCTGTAGATTACACTGCAGCTAAATCTCTCAACCAGCTCGCCAGAATAGCTCATGTCCTTCATTCCCTGTGTGAAACATACATGGCACAGTAAATACACTTGGCTAGGAAGTTACTTTCTAATATGCCAGTGTACTTCAGCTCCTAACAGTTGAGCTGGATACTTACCAAGAGTCACTGTGTTTGTTTGTTCCCAAACCTGTTAATGTCAGACATAGACATGCTTATGACAGGTGTACGCTGTTAGTATTTACATAATTTAATTAAATATTACATTAAATGAGTACAAAAAGAAAGCAGGTTGCTTTACTCTGAAAACTACATTGGAAAGAGTTTTTTAAAGGTGAACTGCTTTTTAAAAACTGCTGCTGTTAACAATCTCAGGGAATTTTTTTTTTTTTTTTTTTTTTTTTTGAGATGGTGTTTTGCTCTTGTCACCCAGGCTGGAATGCAATGGTACAATCTCGGCTCAGTGCCTCTACCTCCTGGGTTCAAGTGATTCTCCTGCCTCACCCTCCTGAGTTGCTGGGATTACAGGTGCCCGCCACCACACCCAGCTAATTTTTGTATTTTAGTAGAGACAGGGTTTCAACCATGTTGGCCAGGCTGGTCTTGAACTCCCGGCCTTAGGTGATCCACCTGCCTCGGCCTCCCAAAGTGCTGAGATTACAGGTGTGAGCCACCATGCCTGACCACAAGGAATTTTTAAATCTAAAATGATTCTACACTCAAGAGTGGTTTACAAATATTTTTAAGTTCTCATTCTACATTAAAGCAGTCAATACTTTTAAATTATAGAAGAGTTATCCAAGAAAAAATGATTGATGTAGACCCCAAGAAGATCCTTAATCAAATAAAAGATCTTGGTTCTACATCAAAAGATTGGTAAATAAATACACGTCTAGATGCTTTAAGTTGCTGTAACGTGTTTAGGTATGTATGTATCACAGACTTATGACTTCCCACTTGAACCATGTTTTCTTAATGATCTGAGCAACAATCAGTCCAGATGATGTTGGTTTAGAGGGATTCTATTGTTTTTGTAGGTATGTGGCCTCAAACCCACAATGATTATTATTACCTCTTTCAGAGAAGAGACTGTTTTGGTCCACAGCTCTCAGCATTCCACACGGGATCAAGTGTTTTACAAAAGGTAAAAGTCACAGTTGCCTAGAAATCGGAAGACCCAAATGCGGGTGCAAACTCACCACTTTGCCAAATTTCAATTATAAGCAATTTTCAGATTCTACATGTTATAAAACAGGAGCCATAACACTAGACCTACTTACTTCAAGGTGTATGTACAGGAAACAACATAGACAATATTAGAAAGGCAATTTGAAAAGTGCAGAGAGCTATATACATGTAAGGATGTGCAGTAGATGCTAAATACGTTTTCCTTAAATGAGTGAGTAAAGAACGATGGAAACAAACAAGCAACTCCCTAAGACTCCAATGGCATGGAGAAAGGATTGTTTTGAAAGTTGACATAATTTTCAATGTCTGAGGTGATGGATGTTTGAGGTGATGGATATGCTAATTATCCTGATTTGATCATTACACATTATATACAGGTATATAAATACCACTATACCCCATAAATATGTAGTTATTATGTGTCCATTAAAAATAATAATAGTAATAATAAAGTGCCCTGTATTGATGCAAGGTTGGCCTGAACACAGAATTTCAACTGACTAGCAAAGTAGGTAAATCTCCTAAGTTTTGTTGGCTTTCATATCTTCTTTCCTTGCTCTGGTATTTATTTTTCTTTTTTCAGACTATCTTAGCAAACTACATAAAGAATAATCAGAGAAAAGTAATTCTTGGCTGTGTTTCTACCTCCTCTATCTGCCAGAAAAGGAAACATCCATTGTTGAGTAGGACCCATTTCATTCATGAGTCTAAGAAGCAATAAGCCCTCTTAAAATACCTATTTCAGGCCAGGCATGGTGGTTCACGTCTGCAAACCCAGTACTTTGGGAGGCTGAAGTGAGTGGATTGCTTGAGGCCAGTAGTTCAGGGCCAGCCTGGACAGCATGATGAAACCCTGTCTCTACCAAAAATACAAAAATTAGCCAGTCTCATAAACCGGTCTCAAAAGAAAAAAAATTAAATAAAACACAATTTTAAATAACTATTTCATTTAAATGGTTAGTGATGCTTTCGCTGATCAGCAATGAAGAGCCTTTGCATACACAAACTAACTTATATGAAGTTAGTCACTGCCCAGAGGAAGAAATAGGCCACTGATGTTCCCAAGAATGTGAAGAGGAAGTGGACTTCTCAGGATCTTGTTTAAGGTCAGATATTTTCACAGCTCAAGAGGTATGGTCTTATATGGCTACCATTTCCATGCATTTTCTCTAAGTGCCATCTGCGGTTGTTTCAGGATGTCTAACGTCTCCCTTAAAACGTAAACTGTGAGTAATCGCTTAAGAAGCCATAGCCCATCACTGCAGCAAAGCATTTTCCAAACTGAGACTGCAGTTCAGTATCCCCGCTGACTGCTGCTGACTCAAGGCAGCTACCTGATATGAAATGTGCTAAAGTTATAGGAAAGAGCTGGTCTCATCCTTTTCCTCCTATCATTTCCTAAAACAAAACTGCATGTGGCCTGTTGTAGTAGCTATTTGGAGCTCTTAAAAGGGTTTTTCAACTTCTGTTCTTTTGGACCCCTGACATAAACTGTAAATTGTGTTTCATTGGTTTTTATGAATATTATTTAATGAATACTGTCCAATGAGATAATGTCTTATTTTCTCCAGGCCTTTTCACATGTTTACCCAAACACTGGCAATAAAGGAGATAAAGTCAGCTCACAGCTACTTTGATTTAAGCATAATACATTTGTGAAAAGTGGTTGAATTCTCTGTTCCACATTTTTTCACTAGAACAACTGAGTTTTTAAACCACCCTGGGTTTTAAAAGTCATGGATGGCTTTTGTCAGCCCTCCTTGCCTTGGTCTTCCTAAATTTGGTGCATACTAAAGTGTGATGAAAACAGATGCCATTTGTAAGAATCTCAAGTCTCCACAAAGTTTGAATTTCACAACTACTTGGATTCTCTTAATAGCTGTTTTCCCTATGCTAACAGACTCATCAAACAGTTGTTTTAAGGGAATATAGCCTTAAAGCTGAAAACAGTTGTTTTAAAACAAAAGTAAAGGTGAACTCAAATAAAGGATAATAATCTCATGGTAAAAAGAAGCACAGGAATAAAAAAATCTATTATTTACATGGTTAAAATTAGGAGCCTAACATAAAGTATATAAAGCATGCAAAAATAATTATAAGAATAGATCTATAAATATGCCCTCTCATGCACCCTGTCTCATCAAATCAAATTTGTGCATATGTTCTGGGGGTTAACAGACTGTCTCTAAAGCCCATCCATAAATTCCCTAGGAATGTTCATTCCTGTACCAGAAATGTCTTATTAAAATTAGGGACAAGAATGCCTACTACCACCATTACAAATTACCATTTGGGGAAAGAGAGAGACAATTCAGTAAGAAAAAAAATATATATTTAAATATTAAAAGAAGTAATAGAGCTATTATTACTTGTAGAATATGATACTATACTGAGAAAATCCCAACATTATAAACTGAAAAACTAAATTAAGTATGAGAAGTTTTTTCATAATTATTTTACTTTTATGTAGTACAATGTGATGTTTTTATGTATGTCTACAATTTAGAGTGATTAAATCAAACTTATTAACATGTCCATCACTTCACTTCATTGATACTTTTGTGGTGAAACATTTGAAATTACTCTCAGTTATTTTGAAATATACAACATATTATTGATTACAGTCATCCTGCTATGCAGTAGATCTCAACTATTCTTATCTAGCTGAAACTCTGTGCCCTTGGACCAGCAATTCCCCATTCCTTCGCTCTTCTCCTACCCACTGCTTCTGAGAACCATTATTCTGCTATGAATTCAACTTTTTTCTTATTATACTTTAAGTTCTGGGATACATGCGCAGAACATGCACACTTGTTACATAGGTATACACGTGCCATAATGGTTTGCTGCACCCATCAACCTGTCATCTACATTAGGTATTTCTCCTAATGTTATCCTTCCCCCAGCCCTCCACCCCCCAACAGGCCCCAGTGTGTGATGTTCCCCTCCCCGATTCCCTGTGTTCTCATTGTTCAACTCCAATTTTGGAGTGACAACACGTTTGGTTTTCTGTCCTTGTGACAGTTTGCTGAGAATGATGGTTTCCAGCTTCAACCATGTCCCTGCAAAGGACATGAACTCATCCTTTCTTATGGATGCATAGTATTCCATGGTGGATATGTGCCACATTTTCTTTATCCAGTCTATCATTGATGGGCATTTCGGTTGGTTCCAACTCTTTGCTGTTGTAAATGGTGCTGCAATAAATATACATGTGCGTGTGTCTTTATAGTAGCATGATTTATAATCCTTTGGGTATATACCCAGTAATGCGATTGCTGGGTCAAATTGTATTTCTGGTTCTAGATCCTTGAGGAACCACCACACTGGCTTCCACATGGTTGAACTAATTTACACTCCCACCAACAGTGTAAAAGCATTCCTATTTCTCCACATCCTCTCCAGCATCTGTTGTTTCCTGACTTTTTAATGACCACCATTCTAACTGGTGTGAGATGGTATCTCATTGTGGTTTTGATCTGCATTTTTCTAATGACCACTAAAGATGAGATTTTTTTCATACGTTTGTTGGCCACAGAAATGTCTTCTTTTGAAAAGTGTCTGTTCATATACTTCACCCACTTTTAGATGGGGTTGTTTTGTTTTGTTTTTTTCTTGTAAATTTGTTTAAGTTCCCTGTAGATTCTGGATATTAGCACTTTGTCAGATGGATAGACTGCAAACATTTTCTCCCATTCTGTAGGTGGTCTGGTCACTCTGATGATAGTTTCTTTTGCTGTGCAGAAGCTCTTTCGTTTAATTAGATCCTATTTGTCAATTTTGGCTTTTGTTGCCATTGCTTTTGGTGTCTGAGTCATGAAGTCTTTGCCCGTGCCTATGTCCATGCCTATGGTATTGCCTAGGTTTTCTTCTAGGGTTTCTATGGTTTCAGGTCTTATGTTTAAGTTTTTAAGCCATCCTGAGTTAATTTTTGTATAAGGTGTAAGGAAGGGATCCAGTTTCAATTTTCTGCATATGGCTAGCCAGTCTTCCCAACACCATTTATTAAAAAGGGAATCCTTTCCCCATTGCTTGTTTTTGTCAGGTTTGTCAAAGATTAGATGGTTATAGATGTGTGGCATTATTTCTGAGGCCTCTGTTCTGTTCCACTGGCCTATATATCTATTTTGGTATCAGTACCATGCTTTTTTGGTTACTGCAGCCTTGTAGTACAGTTTGAAGTCAGGTAGCGTGATGCCTCCAGCTTTGTTCCTTTTGCTCAGGGTTGTCTTGGCTATATGGGCTCTTTTTTGGTTCCATATGAAATTTAAAGCAGCTTTTTCTAATTCTGTAAAGAAAGCCAATGGTAGCTTGATGGGGATAGCATTGAATCTATAAATGACTTTGGACAGTATGGCCATCTTTACTATATTGATTCTTCCTATCCATGAACATGGAATGTTTTTCCATTTGTTTATGTCCTCTCTTATTTCCTTGAGCAGTGGTTTGTAGCTCTCCTTGAAGAGGTCCTTCACATCTCTTGTAAGTTGTATGCCTAGGTATTTTATCCTCTTTGCAGGAATTGTGAATGGGAGTTCACTCATGACTTGGCTCTCTGTCTGTTATTGGTGTATAGGAATGCTTGTGATTTTGCACATTGATTTTGTATCCTGAGACTTTGCTGAAGTTGTTTATCAGCTTAAGGAGATTTGGGGCTGAGACAATGGGGTTTTCTAAATATACAATCATGTCATCTGCAAAGAGAGACAATCTGACTTCCTCTCTTCCTATTTGAATTCTCTCTCTCTCTCTCTCTCTCTCTTTTGCCTGATGGCCCTGGCCAGAACTTCCAATACTATGTTGAATAAGGGGGTGAGAGAGGACATCTTTGTCTTGTGCCAGTTTTCCAAGGGAATGCTTCCAGCTTTTGCCCATTCAGTATGATATTGGCTGTGGGTTTGTCATAAATAGCTCTTATTATTTTGAGAAACATTCCATCAATACATAGTTTATTGAGAGTTTTTAGCATGAAGGTGTGTTGAATTTTATCAAAGGCCTTTTCTGCATCTACTGAGATAATCATGTGTTTTTTGTCATTGGTTCTGTTTATGTGATGGATTATGTTTATTGATTTGCATATGTTGAACCAGCCTTGCATCCCAGGGATGAAGCTGACTTGATCATGGTGGATAAGCTTTTTGATGTGCTGCTGGATTCAGTTTGCCAGTATTTTACTGAGGATCTTTGCATCGACGTTCATCAGGCATATTGGC
This sequence comes from Piliocolobus tephrosceles, assembly GCF_002776525.5. Lineage (NCBI taxonomy): Eukaryota > Metazoa > Chordata > Mammalia > Primates > Cercopithecidae > Piliocolobus > Piliocolobus tephrosceles. The sequence continues at coordinate 78,156,974 of NC_045447.1, read as the reverse complement.
CTGAAATTTTCTTTTTTTGTTGTGTCTCTGCCAGGTTTCGGTATCAGGATGATGCTGACCTCATAAAATGAGTTAAGGTGGAGTCCTTCTTTTTCTATTGTTTGGAATAGTTTCAGAAGGAATGGTACCAGCTCTTCTTTGTACCTCTGGTAGAATTCAGCTGTGAATCCATCTGGTCCCGGGCTTTTTTGGGTTAGTAGGCTATTAATTACTGCCTCAATTTCAGAACTTGTTATTTATCTACTCAGGTATTCAACTTGTTCCTAGTTTAGTCTTGAGAGGGTGTATGTGTCCTGGAATTTACCCATTTCTTCTAGATTCTCTACTTTATTAGCATAGAAGTGTTTATAGTATTCTCTGATGATAGTTTGTACTTCTGTGGGATCAGTGGTGATATCCCCTTTATTTTTTATTGTGTCTGTTTGATTCTTCTCTCTTTTCTTCTTTATTAGTCTTGCTAGCACTCTACCAATTTTGTTGATCTTTTTGAAAACCCAGCTCCTGTATTCATTGATGTTTTCAAGGGTTTTTGTGTCTCTATCTCCAGTTCTGCTCTGATCTTAGTTATTTCTTGTCTTCTGATAGTTTTTGAGTATGTTTGCTCTTGCTTCTCTAGTTCTTTTAATTGTGATGTTAGAGTGTCAATTTTAAATCTTTCCCACTTTCTTCTGTGGGCATTTGGTGCTATAAATTTCCCTCTAAACACTGCTTTAGCTGTGTCCCAGAGATTCTGGTACAGTGTGTCTTTGTTCTCACTCGTTTCAAAGAAATGATTTATTTCTGCCTTAATTTCGTTATTTACCCAGTAGTCATTCAGGAGCAGGTTGTTCAGTTTCCATGTAGTTGTGTGGTTTTGAGTGAGTTTCTTAATCCTGAGTTCTAATTTGATTGCACTGTGGTCTGAAAGACTATTTGTTATGATTTCCATTCTTTTGCATTTGTGTTTTACTTCCAATTATGTGGTCAATTTTGGAATAAATGTGATGTGGTGTTGAGAAGAATGTTTATTCTGTTGATTTGGGTTGGAAAGTTCTGTAGATGTCTATTAGGTCTACTTGGTCCAGGGCTGAGTTCAAGTTCTGAATATCCTTGTTAATTTTCTGTCTCATTGATCTGTCTAATATTGACAGTGTGCTGTTAAAAGTCTCCCACTACTATTATTTGGGACTCTATGTCTCTTTGTAGGTCTCTAAGAACTTGCTTTATAAATCTGGGTCCTCCTGTATTGCATGCATATATATTTAGGATAGTTGACTCTTCCTGTTGCATTGATCCCTTTACCATTATGTAATGCCCTTCTTTGTCTTTTCTGATCTTTGTTGGTTTAAAGTCTGTTTTATCAGAGACTAGGATTGTAATCCTTGCTTTTTTGTTTCTTTTCATTTGCTTGGTAAATATTCCTCCATTCCTTTATTTTGAGCCTATGTGTGTCTTTGCATGTGAGATGAGTCTCCTGAGTACAGCACACCAAAGAGTCTTGACTCCTTATCCAATTTGCCAGTCTGTATCTAACTGGGGCATTTAGCCCATTTACATTTAAGGTTAATATTGTCATGTGTGAATTTGATCCTGTCATTATGATGCTAGCTGGTTATTTTTGCCCATTAGTTGATGCAGTTTCTTCAGTGTCAATGGTCTTTACAATTTGGTATGTTTTTGCAGTGGCTGGTACCGGTTTTCCCTTTCCATGTTTAGTGCTTCCTTCAGGAGCTTTCATCATTTGCTTGTCTGTAAAGGATTTTATTTCTCCTTCGCTTATGAAGCTTAGTTTGGCTGGATATGAAATTCTGGGTTGAAAATTCTTTGTTGAATATTGGTCCCCACTCTTTTCTGGCTTGTAGGGTTTCTGCAGAGAGATCCGCTGTTAGTCTGATGGGCTTCCCTTTGTGGGCAACCCGACCTTTCTCTCTGGCTGCCCTTAACATTTTTTCCTTCATTTCAACCTTGGTGAATCTGATGATTATGTCTTGGAGTTGCTCTTCTCGGGGTGTATCTTTGTGCTGTTCTCTGTATTTCCAGAATTTGAATGTTGGCCTGTCTTGCTATCAGTTCTCCCGGATAATATCCTGAGGAGTGTTTTCCAACTTGGTTCCATTCTACCCGTCACTTTCAGGTACACCAATCAAACGTAGCTTTGGTCTTTTCACACAGTCCCATATTTCTTGGAGGCTTTGTTCATTCCTTTTCATTCTTTTTTCTGTAAACTTGTCTTCACACTTTATTCTTTATTTCATTAAGTTGATCTTCAATCTCTGATATCCTTTCTTCCACTTGATCAATTCAGCTATTGATACTTGTGTATGCTTCACAAAGTCCTTGTGCTGTTTTCCAGTTCCATCAGGTCATTTATGTTCTTCTCTAAACTGATTATTACTCTAGATTACTCTAACCTTTTTTCAAGGTTCTTAATTCCTTGCATTGGGTCAGAACATGCCATTTCAGCTCAGAGGAGTTTGTTATTAGCCACTTTCTGAAGCCTACTTCTGTCAATTCATCAAACTCATTTTCTGTCCAGTTTTGTTCCCTTGCTGGTCAGGAGTTGTGATCCTTTGGAGGAGAAGAGGTGTTCTGGGTTTTGGAATTTTCAGCCCTTTTGTGCTGGTTTTTCCTCATCTTCGTGGATTTATCTACCTTTGGTCTTTGATGTTGGTGACGTTTGGATGGGGTTTTTGTGTGGACGTCCTTTTTGTTGATATTGATGCTATTCCTTCCTGTTTGTTAGTTTTCCTTCTAACAGGCCCCTCTTCTGCAGGTCTGCTGGAGTTTGCTGGAGGTCCACTCCAGACCCTGTTTGCCTGGGTATCACCTGCGGAGGCTACAGAACAGCAAAAATTGCTTCCTGTTCCTTCCTCTGGAAGCTTCATCTCAGGGGGGCACCTGCCAGATGCCAGTCGAAGTTCTCCTGAACGAAGTGTCCGTCAACCCCTGATGGGAGGTGTCTCCCCATTAGGAGTCACAGGGGTCAGGGATCCACTTGAGGAGGCAGTCTGTCCCTTAGCAGAGCTCAAGCACTGTGCTGGGAGATCTACTGCTCTCTTCCGAGCTGGCAGGTAGGAACGTTAAAGTCTGCTGAAGCTGCACCCACAGCCACCCCTTCCTCCAGGTGCTCTGTCCCAGGGAGATGGGAGTTTTATCTATAAGCCCCTGACTGGGGCTGCTGCCTTTCTTCAGAGATGCCCAGAGAGGAGGAATCTAGAGAGGCAGTCTAGCTACATTGGCTTTGCTGAGGTGTAGTGGGCTCTGCCCAGTTTGAAATTCCCCGTGACTTTGTAATCACCTACTCAAGCCTCAGTAATGGTGGACGTCCCTCCCCCCACCCATCTCAAGCATCCCAGGTCAACTTCAGACTGCTGTGCTGGCAGTGAGAATTTCAAGCCAGTGGATCTTGGCTTGCTCAGTTCTGTGGGGGTGGGATCCGCTGAGCTAGACCACTTGGTTCCCTGGCTTCAGCCCCCTTTCCAGATGAGTGAATGATTCTGTCTCACTGGTGTTCCAGGCGCCACTGGAGTACGAAAAAAAACTCCTGCAGCTAGCTGGGTGTCTGCCCACACGGCCACCCAGTTTTGTGCTTGAAACTCAGGGCCCTGGTGGTGTAGGCACCCGAGGGAATGTCCCAGTCTGCAGGTTGTGAAGACCATGGGAAAAGCGTAGTATCTGGGCTGGAACGGTGGCACCGTTCCTCACAGCACAGTCCCTCACACCTTCCCTTGGCTAGGGGAGGGAGTTCCCCAAGCCCTTGCGCTTCCCAGGTGAGGCGATGCCCCATCCTGCTTCGACTCGCCCTCCATGGGCTGCACTCACTGTCTAACCTGTCCCAATGAGATGAGCCGAGTACCTCAGTTGGAAATGCAAAAATCACCTGCATTCTGCATTGATCTCATTGGGAGCTGCAGACCCTGAGTTGTTTCTATTTGGCCACCTTGCCAGCACCTCAAGGAAGAGAATTTAATGATGACTGGATAACCAGACAAATTTCCTAAAACTGGCTGTTCATTTCAACAAACATTTATTTAACATTTACTGCATGTCAAGTAACAGGGTAGGCACAAGGGGTACAAACATAGATAAGATTAAAGCCCTGTGTAATAACCTCTATTAGTAAAACCAATCAGAAGATATGTGAGAATAAAGAATCCATTCATGGTATCAACAACATCAAGAACGACCAAACACAAAGCAACTCTACCAAGAAACGTGTTGGATCTGTCTGAAGAAAATTACAAATCATCTTGAGAAATACAGAATTTTTTTGAAGACTGAATAGAGACATATACTATACTACTGATGGAGAAGACTAGCCATCATAAAGCAATTCCAATGAAAGTCCTGAGAGTAAATAGTTCCTTTATGGAAACTGACAAAATGTGCCAAAGTTCATCTGGAAGGGTTAGAAGAGCTAAAACATTTTGGGAATAAAAAGATAAGAAATGGCCCAGCATGGTGGCTCCTGTCTATAATCCCAGCACTTTGGGAGGCTGAGGCAGGTGGATTAACTGACGTCAAGAGTTTGAGATTGGCCTGGCCAACATGGTGAAACCCCGTCTCTACTGAAAATACAAAAATTAGCAGGACATGGTGGCACACGCCTGTAATCCCAGCTACTCGGGAGGCTGAAGCATGAGAATGGCTTGAGCCCGGGAGGCACAGGTTGCAGTAAGCTGAGATCATGCCACTGCACTCCAGCCTGGCCGACAGAGCAAGACTCTGTCTCAAAAAAAAAAAAAAAAAAAGATAAGAAACTGCTTTGTGATGGACACCTTCAAGGGAATATAGAACCCACAGACTGGGAAAAAATATTTGCAAAAAATACATCTGTTAAAGGACTGTTTATATGCAGTATATTTAAATATCAAAAATATATAAGGAACTCCTAAAGCTCAACAATGAGAAAACAACCATCCCTATTAAGAAATAGGCTAAAGACTTTAGCAGACATTTCACCAAAGATATATAGATGTCAAATAAGTATATGAAAAGATTTGCAACATCATACATCATCAGAGAAAGGCAAATGAAAATAATAGTGAGATACCATTACAAACCTATCACGATGACCTAAATTCAGAACACTGACAACATCAAATACTGACAAGAATGTGAAGTAAAAGGAACTCTCATTTAGTGCTGGTGGGTATGCAAAATGGTACAGCCACTTTGGAAGACAGTATGGTGGTTTCCTGCCAAACTAAATATACCCTTACCATATGTTCCAGCGACTGTGCTCCTTGGTATTACCCAAAGGAGTCGAAAACTTAGGTCCACACACAAAAAATAACCTGTACATAGATGTTTATAGCAGCTTTATTCACAATTGGCAGAACCTGGAAGTAACCAAGATGCCCATCAGTGGGTGAATGGATAAACAGTGGTATATCCAGACAATGGAATATTATGCAGTGCTAAAAAGAAATGAGCTATCAAGCCATGACAAGATATGTAGAAAACTTAAATGCATATTACTAAGTGAAATAAGCCAGTCTGAAAAGGCTACATACTGTATAATTCCAACTATATTATATTTTAGAAAAATAAAAAGATCATAGTTGCCAGGGGTTAGGGGAAAGGGAGGGATGAACAGGCAGGGCACAGAGGATGTTTAGGGCAGTGAAACTATTCTATATCATACTATAATAGTAGATACATGTCACTATAAATTTGCCCAAACTCACAGAATGTACAAGAGCGAACCCTAAGGTAAACTATGGACTCTGGGTGATCGTGATGTGTCAATGCAGGTTCATCCACCGTAACAAGTGTACTACTCTGTGGGGATGTTGATAATGATGAATGCTATGTATATGTGAGCGCAGGGAGTATATGGGAAATCTCTGTAACTGTTGCTCAATTTTGCTGTGAACCTAAAACTGTTCTAAAAACTAAGTCTATTTTTTAAAAAAAAAAAAAAAAAAGGATAACAAACTTGCCCAAGCCCTTATTTAAAAGAGTTATAAAGGTAAAATAACAATGGTATTGACTGAAGATACAGAAAAGTCACTGGAACAGATGAGCGACCCCAGGTAACGCACTTCTGCTAAAAAGAGCGTCACAGTTCAATGAGAACAAGAGAGGCAGTGTTTAATTATAATTTGGGGGAACACTGTGCAGAAAAAGAGTACTTTTAGATCTTTGTATCATACCATTCAGCAAATTAAATTAGTGATGGTTTTACATCAAGTATGAAATGTTAATGTTTTAATATTAAGTATGAAATGTTAATTTGCACAAGCTTAGAAAATATCCGGAGAACTTTAGTAACGATCAATGAGACACAATTTAATATAATAAAGACATCTAATTTTTCACCTCTTAAATTGTGAAAGATTAAAAATTATGATGTTGAATGCTGATAAAATTGAAGTTTCGTGAGTATCCTAAAGGACACTTTGGAAATAGAAATTGGTATAATCTTTCTGAATGGTAACTTGGCAACATATATTAAACACCAGGCCTATTGACCCAGTAATTCTACTCCTAGAACATCATCAGAGAGGTAGTAAGAGGTCTACGTAACACAATTCACATTAAAATTCACTTTATTGTAGACAAATGTAGAAAGAGCCTAAGGGCTGTTTATCAATAGGAGAATGAGTAATTACACAGTAGAATATGACTTTTTAAAAATTACACATTCACAAAAGAGTATGGAAGCTCATCAAAAAATTTAAAAGAGAACTACCGTATGATCCTGCAATATCTCATCTGAATATACACCCAAAGAAAAGGAAATCACTGTCTTGTAAAGATATCTGCACTCCCATGTTCACTGCAGCGTTATTCACAATAGCCAGGATATTGAAACAACTGAAATGTCCCTCAACAGATGAATGGATAAAGAAGTTGTGGTATACATACATATTAATACATATACAGTACATATATATGTGTTAATATTAATGTACATATGTACATATATGTATTAATATTTATTATGTGTACATATGTGTATACATGTATGTATAACACAACTTCTTTATCCATTCATCTGTTGATATGTACATACATATGTACAATGGAGTACTACTAAACCTTTAAAAGAAGGGGATACTGCCATTTATGACAACATAGATGAACCTAGAGAATAGTATGCTAAGTATAAGCCACACAGAGAAAGGAAAATAGTGCATGATCTCAAATGTGAAATCTAAAATTTTTAAAAATTGAATACAGTACATAGAAGCAGAGATTAGATGAGGGGGGTGGGGATGGGAGATGCAGGTCAAAGGGCACAAAGTTGCAGTTACGTAGGATAAACAAGTCTAGAGTCTAACATACAGCATAAGGACTAAAGTTAATAATATTGTATTGTGTATTGGTAATTTGGCAAGGGAAAAGATTTTAGGTACTCTCACCACAAAAAGCAAACCAAAAGAGAGAAAGGTAACTATGAGATGATGGACATGTTAATTTGTCAAGCAACTTAACATGTATATGTTTAATATGTGTATTAAAACATCATGTTCTACACTTTAAGTATATATAATAAAAAATATACATTTATATCTAATTTGAAGATTTTTCATTAAATTTCTACCAAGCTAATATTATATAGAAAACACACATTTCAAAACAATACTGTAGGCATAATGAACTTCATTTGCTAATGTATACCTATGTACACACAACAGAAAACTAGAACAGCAATAGGGCTAGAGTTAATTTTACTTTATTCTTGTATTTTCAGTACTTTCCTAATTCTACAATGAAAATAAATATATATATTTATATATTTTGTTTTCAGAGGGAGGAAAACAGCATTATTTAAATAAAGAGTTACTACAGACAATATCAGAATTCAAAAAAGGACTTAAATTCATAGACAAAAGATCCATAAAGAATAGTGAAATCTGAATAAAGCCTACAGTTTTAGTTTACAGTAATATATATACCAATGCTGGTTTCTTAACTTTGATAAATGTAATATAAGGTAATTAAGATAATACTGGTGAGTAATACAGTATTGGGAAATACCTTAAAGTTCAGTTACCTTAGTCAGAGAACTGGCCTGCTAGGAAGTGTTGGGAATTTGTCTTTGGGGCTTTGTCTCTCTATTATCTTTGCAACTTTGCTGTAAATATAAAATTATCCTAAAAGAAAAAGTTACTTTAACAAAAGAAGATTCATAATGGGTAAAGAATTCGCGTATCTGGAAGACGGGCTTTGCTTCTGAGGACATTATCACCAAGGGGAACCATGTTCACTTGTAAATCACCCCTTAGAAACCACAGAAACATCAATTAGTTTTGAGTGGCAGAACTGGGGGTGATTTTATGTTCTCATCTATTGATTTGTTTTATTAATTGATAGCTACATGGGTCAATGTAAATATATTTAATACTTTGAAGGTACCTGGAAACAAAATACCGCACTACCCCAGTAGGATATTACTTGCATTCTTCTCTTTCTTTTCTCATTTATCCAAGCAACCTTCCACATTCCTAACATGTGGTAATAATTCAACCTCTGTACTTTTCCAATCTTATTTATAAACACAGTTTTTCAGACTTTACTATCACAAAGCCCCAGAAATAACCTACCAAACCATTTTATTCCAGAAACGCCAATGGACCCTCGTGGGTTTGCCATCTCCTGCCTGCTGCTGCCTCCCTGCATAACTCCTCCCCCAACATTCCAGATACTTCTCTAATTAATGAAGACCTCACCACTTGGATCCTATCTCTTTGTTGCAAGAGCACAGTTGAACATTTTTAGTATTCTGCAAGACTCAGAAACCTAGAAACTGGTACTATGGAGAAACTTCAGATTTCATGACATCCAAGGGTCAGGGTCTCTAGTTGCTTATTTCTAAGAGGACTTAATTGATTGCAGAACCAAGAGCCCCCAATCCACCACTAGCACAGTCAGATCCCCTCCACCTTCCCCTTCACATATGGGGTATTGAAAACAGATCCTCCCCACGAAAAACACTGGTGAGTGCTCATCTAATTCAAACTCCTCATTTCATAGGGAAGAAAATACAAGGAAGTTAGGAGTGGGGGAACTAAGGTGGGAGGAGTTAAAGTTGACTATATTCTTATTTTATTTACCAGGCTATTGACAACTTACTAACCTCCCCCCTCCCGGCCCCCATAATCCTATCCCTTCGTCCTCAGGGCAAACTCAGACCAAAGTTAAATGGGGGTGCTTTCAGTTTTTGCTTGCAATGGTGTTATGCAAGAGTAACCCAAAGACCACAAGATAATGCTTAACCTAGTGAAGGAAGCAGGGCATGTTCAAACTTGCTCTGTTCACAGATGGGGGTGGGGTGGGCAGCACCCTCTTGTCACTGTGACATGTGAGCTAAGAAAATGTATCCCAATTGCTGGCTTTTGAGCCTTTCTGGAATTAGATGCCATTTTGTAATTTCAAGGAAAAAAAGTAAATCTCCTTCTTTGCCGTGTGAACTAAGGTGTAAAAGGGAGAAAATGTGTTTTCAGGATTTAAAGGACCTACTTATGCTCTTAACTGCTGAGTTATTTTCACCAGCAGACCTTGTCTTTGTGTAAGCCCTAGACTTCCAAGAAGTGGGGAAATGTAAGCAAGGGAGGTGGAAACACAGAGGGAGAAAGGAAAGAGACTTAGGTGGCTCTATGGAAGGAATGATAGTGACCTCTGATCTACACACTTCAGGCCAAATCCCCATACCCCTCAGCTGACCAGCTGTCTGATTAAGGTTCTTAAAAGACTGACATTGGGACAGGCCCGGTGATGCATGCCTGTAATCTTAGCACTTTGGGAGGCTGAGGCAGGTGGATCACGAGGTCAAGAGATTGAGACCATCCTGCCCAACATGGTGAAACCTCATCTCTACTAAAAATATAAAAATCAGGCTGGGCGCGGTGGCTCACATCTGTAATCCCAGCGCTTTGGGAGGCCACGGTGGGTGGATCATGAGGTCAGGAGTTCAAGACCCGCCTGGCCAACATGGTGAAACTCCGTCTCTACTAAAAAAATGCAAAAATTAGCTGGGCGTGGTGGCAGACACCTGTAATCCCAGCTACTATGGAGGCTGAGGCAGGAGAACTGTTTGAACTTGGGGGGCGGAGGTTGTAGTTAGCAAAGATTGTGCCACTGCACTCCAGCCTGGACAACAGAGTGAGACTCTATCTCAAAAAAAAGAAAAAAGAAAAATACAAAAATTAACTTGGCGTGGTGGTGCATACCTGTAGTCCCAGCTACTTGGGAGGCTGAGGCAGGAAAATCTCTTGAACCCGGGAGGCAGAGTTTGCAGTGAGCCAAGATCGTGCCACTGCACTCCAGTCTGGCGACAGAGTAAGACTCCATCTCAAAAAAAAAAAAAAAGGACTATATTGAACTTTAAGGTATCTCCCAGGCCCATTTACTTGTCAAACACTTGCTTTGTTCACTCAAGAAATACTTCCGGTTCATTACTGGCCTGAAACCTCTCTCTCTTTCTCTCCATGTCTTACTGCCTAAGGCTGTACTGTCCAATACTGTAGCCACTAGCATATGTAGCTTTTGAGCAACAGAAATGTGGCTACTTCAAATTGAGATGTGTATACTAAAGAAATTAAAATTACATCTATGGCTCACATTTGTGGCTATAATTATATTTCTACAAGTCAACACTGCTCTAAAGATAATGTAGTACTAGAATTAGAGATATTTAAGCCCAAGCAGCAAGTACAAGCTAATCTTCCTAAATTTTATGGCATTCTAGAAAACTGATTGGGGAACTGAGCCTTGATTAACTCATCCCAAGATAAAATTCATTCATGGGATCATCTGACTCTTATCCATGAGTTCAACACAGAAAATATTGCAAAGCTCTGATGTTCCATTCAGGTCCAGAATAAATGCTCCCAATTCAATGTGAGCAGCTCTTTCCTCTGGGGATACATGAGAGTGAGATGTGAGACTTGAGGACTCCGCCATAATGAAAGCAAAGAGAGGAAAATAGGAATGGAAGAGGAGGGAAGAAAGGGAGAGTGGGGAGAGTATAGATTAAGATAAAAAGAGAATAGAAGGGATAATGAAAGTATGCATGGAAACATGGAGATTAGGAAGAAACAGAGGTAGGGAAGAATATCTCGATGATAGAATAAAACCTAGCATTCTTCTTACTGCTCAGAGTAATTCTGAAGGCTAAAACTGAGAAGGCCAGTATCAAAAATGAAGTGACAATGGCCCAGAGAGAGAACTCAAGAGGGGTTACTCCACTCAGCAAAGAAAGGCAGCCCTTAGAATGCCCCTGAGCAAATGGATGCAGTCACATTATGTAACTCACTCACTTCTCTGCCTTTCATCTTTGTCAATGGCCATAAACCCGCAATTTCACTAAGTGCAATTCCCATTTCAGAGAGTCTTTAAAGCAAGCAGCACTGCCTCACAAACCCATGAAAATAGGTCCTTTTCACTCTCTTATCTTAAATCTCAAAAAAAGCATACTCTTGCTATGAACAGATATGGACTTCTTTGAGTTTTTAAGAGCCAATTATAGCACATCGCAACTACTGTACCCTATAATACTGTCTCCAAAGAGGGCTCTCCAGCAGATGCAGGGGGTCCCCATGATACAAAGGGCTGTGTTCTAAAAGTTCCTGTGTAAGGTGGTTGCCTAGTGCTTAGAACATATTTTCATGGAGAGGAAAATAAAACAGCAATGAACAGCTAGAAAGAGACCCAGTCTAGTCCAAAAAGTCTCCTTAACCATGTGTCTGAACTATGCAACTGAAGAGTGCTCTTGGATCTGGGAGCCATGGTGCAGTGCAAGGGGGAGAAAAAGGAAAAGGGGACTGAAAACTCTCTGGCTACCTCCTGGATGGGAGGTGTCACTAGCCATTTCTTGAGGTCCCCAACAAGCTATAAGGTAAAAATCCTCATTTGAGAGAACCTGCACTGCTCACTGATACCTGCTATTTTTGCAAATTCACTCAGTGGCTCACAGAAACACTTGACAGAGTGCTGAGTGGCACGGATTTGGGAAGGATGCAGGGCAGCAAACAAGCAAGCTGGAGAGGGCAGCGGGATGGAGGCCTAAGAGGCTAAATCAGAGGTTCTCAAATGTTCTTAGTCCATGTCACTCTGGTGTCTCAGGTATTTTTTTCATGATATTTCTAGGCAAAGAGGAATGTCTAACAGTTCCATGAGTTAAACAGATAGAGCCAAACAACTCAATAAATATTTATGTCCTAACAACTTAGTAACTATTTGAAAAGAAAAAGATATAAATTGATGAGAAGGTGATATTTTTATTTCATTCTTATATAGCCATAATTTTCAATGAGACCTACATGCTGCTGGGCACTACGCAGCTTTTCTAGCTTTGGAATTAGATGGGATTCTGCCACCCCATTTCCTGCTTCACATTGATTTTTATACCACACTGGCTATTTATCACAGCAACCCCTGAAAGCCCAGCTTTTCAAAGATATGACTTCACTGAAAGGAATGTAGTGATCTAATGTTAAAACTATGAACTACCTTAAGCCCGTAGTTCACATGGTAGCTGACAGATGCTGATTGTTTCAGTGTTTGCCTCAAAAAAAAAAAAAAAAAAAAAAATCACACAGCCTCTCCACGAATTCACGGTGGCACCCCAGGGTGCCTTCAGAGAATAGTTTGGAAAAAGGCAAGGCTAGAATCTTCCCAATGCAACCAATTAAGAGTATCCTTTCTGTTTTACATTTCACAGTAAGAAAAATGTAACCCACACTGAAATGGCCATGGGCTTGACCTCTGAACTAACTTCTGCCCTGCCCTTTTAAAAGTGTTCCACATTCAATTCACAGCATCCTTTGGGTAAGTGATAAACTTCTCAGTGGCTCACAGAAATATTCTGCAGACTCTGGAACAGACAGGACAGGTGGTTCGGTGTTGATGGGTGAGATCACATTTTTAAAAACGACTTCACTCTATAGTATAACGTAGACAATTATTAAGAACTATTATGGTTTAGATGTTTTTCATTAATTGACATGTGAGATAAATGTTGAATACAGACTAACAGAAAGAAGGTGCTATGTGTATGTTTTATTGATAATCATATAATTTTGCCCCTAGTGAGACTAAAAGAAAAATAAAGTCTAAGACAAGCAAAGATTACATTGAGGCCAAAAACAAGGAGGAAATTCAGGTTTGTCAATTCATTCACTCATTCATTCATCCATTCATTCTATAGATGTCTTAAAGTTTCTGTCATGTTCCAAATACTGTAGGTCACCAGAGACACAGAAGTGAAAAAGTCAGCCACAACATGGCCTTTGAACTCCTGTCAAGGGCAGTAGTGACCTTCATCTTCCCCAATGCAATGGAGTATTTTCTGACTTCATCTTATCTGGCCTCTCAGCAACATTTGGCCTAGTTGATCACTCCTTCCTTCCTTTCACTTGTTCACTTGGTTTCTAAGACACCCTCTACCCTGGTTTTCTTCTTGCCTCATTGCCTGTATCTTCTTAGTTTCTTCCTCTTTCTAGCCTCCAATGTTGATTTCCTCATGGCTCAGTTCATGTTCTCCATCCTCACTCTCTCCTTTGGGTGGTCCCTTGTAGTCTTATGACATCAAATACCATCTCTATGCTATTAACTCCTATATTTCTATCTCTATCTCCCACTTCACTCCAGAGCTCCAGATTTGTATATCCAACCATGTACTCAACATCCCCACTTGAAGAACTAATAGGTATCTCAAACACAATATTTTCAGAACAGAAATCTGATCTCTGACCCCTAATCCCAGATTTCTCCATCTCAGGAAATGGTATTGCCATTCACTACGTGTTCAAACCAAACACCTAGAGATATTCACTGATTCTCCTGTTTCTTATTGCTGTACAACCAATCCTCAGCAAGTCTCATTGACTCTACCTTCAAAACCTACTCTGAATCTAAACCCACCATCACCACCATGATGCTAGTCCCAGCAACTATCTCTCTCCCCAGGGCTGCTACAATAACCTAACTGGTTTTCTTGTTTTCACTCTTGCTTTCCCATCCTGACTATTCTCAACATAGTGACAAGATGTCCTTTTTTAAAACATAAGTTACATCATGTTAATTCTTAAAACCCTTGGAAGAGTCTGTATCACATTTGAAATCTCTGAACTTCCTATCTCAGTCTATAAAAACCAAAATGACCTGGCTGTACCTGAATCAAATCAGGACATAATGCACTTGCCTTTTTTCTCTTCTGGGAACACTATTCCTTAGGTCTGCAGATGCCACACTCTTCACTCAAATCAGAGAAGCTTTCCCTAAATGTCCTTTCTACAATATTCTCCTCATCCCTCTGAAACCCATTATTCTGCCTTGTTTCTTCCTATAGCACTTATTAACCCCCAAGAAATTACATCATAGGTATTTACTCACTGATTGCTATTTTCATTAGAACATATGATGAGGCAGTTACTTTGCCTTACTATTCACACAGCAAGCAGTGGACTCTCAAATACTTGGTGAAATAATCTTCGTCCAGGCACAGTGGCTCACACCTGTAATCCCAGCACTTTGGGAGGCCAAGGCAGGTGGATCACGAGGTCAGGAGATTGAGACCATCCTGGCTAACACGGTGAAACCCCGTCTCTACTAAAACCACCAAAAAAAAAAAAAAATTAGCCGGGCGTGGTGGTGGGCGCCTGTAGTTCCAGCTACTTGGGGGGCTGAGACAGGAGAATGGCATGAACCCGGGAGGCGGAGCTTGCAGTGAGTCGGGATCGCATATCTGCACACTTCAGCCTGAGCAACAGAGCGAGACTCTGTCTCAAAAAAAAGAAGAAAAGAAATAAAAACCTTCTGCCTTCACAGGGTCTACATCTGGTGAAATGTGACAGGAAAAGATCTGGTTTACAGTCTGTGCTAATCTCATATATGCTACTTAACATAGTAGCATTTCTCAGGTACCAGGCATTATACTAAAATTCTAGCATAATGTATTGCCTTATTTAATTTTTTCAGGTTTCTAAGAGGTAGGTATAGATATTATCCCTTAGAAAGGGTAAATCACTTGCTGAAGGTCCCAGAGCTGGTCAGGACAGAACTGGGATTTCATCTCACATCCGTCACACTCTCTACCCTCAGTCACTATGCTGTGTTGTATACTGCCTCTATCCATCATTTCCAGGAAGTGGGATGATCAAGCTAGAATCATCTCTAATGCTTCGATTGTACCTCCTAAAACAAACAAACAAAAATGCTGTCACCTGCGTTGCTTGAAATTTAATTTCTATGTTAAGTCACAAGAACTCTTTTATCCAAATACACTTCAACAAAGACAGCTGGCCACAGACTAACGCATAAGCACACACGCAGAGACCAAGTGCCACGTTAGCGTGCTGAGGCATCAAATGGAACTTCTGTCATGCCATTTCATCATCATATTACCCACAGTATGAGTTTTCCCCTCTAAAATGATAAACAAGAACTACCAAGGGTGACAACCTCACAACTGAGTGTCAACCAAAAGCAGAATGTTTTAGTAAAATGCACTCACCCTGGTTCTTTTTTTTTTTTTTTTTTTTTGAGACAGAGTCTCACTCTGTCACCCAGGCTGGAGTGCAGTGGCACGATCTCGGCTCACTGCAAGCTCTGCCTCCCAGGTTCACACCCTCCTGCCTCAGCTTCCCGACTACAGGTGCTCAACACCACGCCGGCTAATTTTTTGTATTTCTAGTAGAGGCGGGGTTTCACCATGTTATCCAGGATGGTCTCCATCTCCTGACCTCGTGATCCGCCCGCCTCGGCCTCCCAAAGTGTTGGGATTACAGGCGTGAGCCACCGCACCTAGCCCACACTCACCCTGCTTCTTAACTTTTTGTGTCATCAGGAAAATGAGCCACCTGGCTCATGAAGGAAAAAAACAAAATTATTTGCCTCAGACTTCCAGTATCCGACTGTGCAGGATGGATGAAGTGCCTCCAATGGACCCCTCTCAGTTTGACATAGCTCTAAGAAAATTTTCTGAGACCCTACAGCTGAATTCAAAACCAGCTCCAGACAAAAGAACCATCACCACAAGTTCAGAGATGCAATAGTGACTTTGTTTCTTTCTTCTCCTGTAATTAGGAACAAACCATCTGTGCTCCCTCTTAAGGTACCACTGGTTCTTACTGCCCATCCTCTTTAGCATACACAAATATAGGCCTACATTTTACACATGCATGTGCATGCACATACACACACACACACACTGTCGCCTTAGTAACCTCATGCTTCTTGACTGTGTACAGAATGAATATCATCCACTATGACAATGATACATAGTTATTTTACCACAAAATATGACAAATAGTAAAAGCTATCCTGATGCAATTCAAAGATTAGAAGTTTCTTGGAAAACAAACTATGCATCTGCATTCAACTTTACTGTTGAACAGGAGCCAAAACTATTCTTTTCTTCTAAATTTACCAAAGACAACATCAAATATGACATTTGGCAATTCTCAGAACCTAATCTGAAATCCATTTTGACTCTAAATAAACCCATAAATTTTATAGACCTTCTGATAAGTGCTACATGCTGTGATATAACCTGTTTATGGAAAGACTTCATGGACTCAATTCTTTCCTAAAAATCAAGACTTGGAAAATGTTGGTTTGAGAAAAGAATCAGGAAGCAAAATGGAGAATGCATGAGTGTAAAGGTGAGTGTCATTGCTTGGAGAATAAAAGAAAAGCCGTCTCCACTGCAGACACCCACTCCCACACACACCCATGTCCCCTTCCTTAACCTTACAGGGTTTCCTAAACCATCACATCTTCCATCTTCTAATATGGGAGTGTTTTTGCTCGACTATTCTGGGCAATTTCTGTTATCTGGACTCCAGGTCTTCAGTCTTCAGATCAAAGATGAGTTTATAGACAGATCATCTATAAATTGAGAGTAGATAGCCCTTTAGGGTAAAGTGAAGATAGCAGAAAAGACTATCCTCTCATGGCTAAATCTTGAGATGAAATAGCTTCTAAGTAGTGCTTTGCCAGTTCCTCAAAAGATTAATTTCTGGATGCAGAAAAAAGTGAAAATACAGCAAAAATGGAAATTGAAATTACCAACCCCACAGTACCCAAATATCTGAATAAAACAAGTCTTTAATCTCTTTGTCCCTGACAATCCCTAGCTACTTAGCTACCAATAGCACCACCACTACCAAGTCTACGTCTGGCATATGTTAGGAAACTTTGCTAACTCATTATGAAGATCAGGCTTCATCACTAGCTCCCAGTTCCTAAAAGGTGACCAGGATCCTCACAAATCATAAAACAATGATAAGTAGAAAGGAATATCTTAAGTCATTTCATTCAACTTCCTCATTTTACAAAGAGTCAAGATTCAAATGTTAGTCTCTTAAAGTGTCAAAGTTAGTGCCAAGATTGAGTTTTTTAAGCCTCATTCTCCTAATCCCCAAGACAATATTTCTACTAGGTACATCATTGCTAAAGAAATAAATAGATTTGCTATCCAGTCATCCATCCATAGATAAGTAAGAAACAGATTATAAAAATACGTGTGTGTGTGTATACATATATGTGTGTGTATATATACATAGATGTGCATATATATATGCATACACACACACACACACACACACACACAACCAGTATGGCTTAGTGATTAAAAGCATGTACTCTAGAGCCAAAGTGGCTGGTTCAAATCCTGGCTCTGCCACTTACAGGCTGTGTGACCATGGGAAAATTATTCAATTATACCTTAGTTTTTCATCTGTTAAAAAAAAAGGAATCATAATAATAACAACAACCACTAGCATAATGTTACCCACTCCACTGGGTTTTTGGACGGCTTAAATGAGATGTCTCATTAAAAAAATTAAAATTTCAAGTACTTAAAATAGCATCTACCATATCATAAGTGTTTTATCTAAGTATTGCTTACCATTATTCTTTCAAATATAATTGAGACTATAAAGAAATTCTGAAAAGGAGGTCATGGTCTTGCTTTGCATTATTTCTCTGGGAATGTTCTTAACACTTTTCAAATATACCAGCTTCATTTGATATAGAGCATTCTGAAAGGAATTCAGTATATGGTTTAGTATACTCTGCCTAGACCTAAGTAGTCCCATCATTCTAGGCAATGTAAGAGCAAGAATAAAAGGTAGGAAAGGTATTATTATTCAAAGGTATAATCCCTGACTTCCGTTTTAAGAATCATTATTGATTGAAACCCATATAGAGTACTCCAACACCACAGACAGTAGGAACCCACACTTGTTGATTTGATTCTCGAAGTTACTAGGAGAGCAGTTTATTCCAGATCTCCAAGGTTTCAGTACCAGCTGGGCAGCACCTCCTCAGCTCTGGGTCCCAGCTCCAAGCCTCTAGGTTCTGGTATCTCCCAACCCCTTCCTTTTGATCCTCCAGCACTAGGGCAGTAGCTGTTTGCTGCAGCTACTATCTATACATTTCCTCACAGTTCTCTTTTTCTTCCTGTTCAGTACTTCAACAGCTGTTTAACAAAGCTCTGGTATTAAATTCACTATGTTAAAAATAACCATAGTAGCCTCTTTTCTGACTGGATGCTGGCTAATATACCATCACACAGACATTTAATCCAAGCTTTCTCACACTACACAGAATCACTCCTTTTTTTTTTTTTTTATTATACTTTAAGTTCTAGGGTACATACGCACAACATGCAGGTTTGTTACATATGTATACATGTGCCATGTTGGTGTGCTGCACCCATCAACTCGTCATTTACATCAGTTATAACTCCCAGTGCCATCTCTCACCCCTCCCCCCTCCCCATAATAGGCCCCGTGTGTGATGTTCCCCTTCCCATGTCCAAGAGAATCACTCCTTATTAAAATCGACAGACAAAGCAACTCCAATCCTTCACGTGAAACATGTTAAATGTCTCTGCATCACTCTAAGGGAGCTCCTCTCAATGTCTAATTTCAATTCTTCCACTTGAGATTTGTGATCTTCTTTTCTCAGCCTGTCCTCAATGTAAACCATAGGCATACCCTCCCTGCCCGCAGATATTATATATCATCTGCACAAATCATGTGACAAGACCTGTCCCTCCAGTCTTGATCCAAGTTTAAAACCTATGTCCATTTTATTTCGTGATGCTTATTTAGGATTATTAGCATTGGTAAATAATACTGTCTATTAATTTTGTTTGAGAATAATAAAGAGGGTTTAAAAATAGTGTTGTGAAGCACAGGTTTGGATGGAGGGCCGGACAGGAGAAACAAACAAATATCTGGTGGGAACACACAACGAGGTGGGTGGAAAGTGAGACCTGGAAATAAGCCCAAACAAAGTACACAGAAATGCTTAAAGATCACCTGTCTTTGTTTAGTCCTTTTCTCTAGGCAAAAATGCCACACAGGTGTTTGTAATGGTTCATGGGAATTAGCCAAATGTGTGGAAGAAACCAGCGCTCTGCAGTAAGACAGACATGCATTCCCACCCTGGCTCTAGACACCTCTTATCAGCCATGTGATCTTAAACAAGTAATTTCGCTTCTCTGAATACTGGTTTCCACATTTCTAAAATGGAGATAATAGAGAAAACATTGCCAATTGGCACTGCTGACTCTTAGAGCCTATCACCATGTCTGGTGTATCACAGGCCCTTGACAGAAGTTACTTCCTGCCTTCCTGCTCCTACATTTTGCCTAATTTTCTAGTATATCTTAAAAGAGGAAAGCCCAGACAATAACTGTACTAATTATCTATTGCTACATCACAAATTAGCATCAACTTAGTGGCTTAAAACAACACACACTTATCATCTCGGTCTCCATGGTCAGCAATCTGAGCAAGGCTTGGATGGGTCTTCCGCTTCAGGGTCTCCCTAGGATGTAATTGAGTTGTCAGCTACAGCCCCATCTGAAGGTTCAAATGGGGAAGCATCTGCTTCCAAGCTCACAGGGTTGTTGACAGAATGCAGTTTCTCAAAGGCAGCTGGACTGAGCCCCCAGTTATTCTGTCTGTTGGCCAGAGGTCACACAGGCCTTTCCAGCATGGCAGCTTGCTTCATGAAGCACACAAACCAAGAAGACAATAGAGTCTGTTAATAAACAGAAATCAAACTTTTTGCAGCCTAATGAATTCACTCTCCCTGATGATCTCTTAGCCGGAACATTGTTCTCCTTCTGCCTTCAGCCTCAGACTGGAACTATACCAGTGGCTCTCCTGGGTCTCCAGCTTGCTGACTGCAGATGGTAAGACTTCTCAGCCTCCTTTATTGCATGAGCCTATTACTCATAATAAATCAATCTCTCTCTCAATCTGTGTGTGTGTGTGTGTGTGTGTGTGTGTGTGTATACACAACTGACTCTTCAACAACACAGGTTTGAACTGCACAGATCCACTTAAATATAAATTATTCTGCCTCAGCCACCCCTGAGACAGCAAAACCAACCCTTCCTCTTCCTCCTCCTCCTCAGCCTACTCAATGTGAAGATAATGAGAATGAAGACTTTTATGATGATCCACTTCTACTTAATGAACAACAAATATATTTTTCTTATTAATAATAATATTAGAAAATAGGCAAAATAAAGGAGCGGGAAGGCAGGAAGTAACTTCTGTTTCTCAGTAACATTTTCTTTTCTCTCGCTTACTTTATTGTCAGCATACAGTATACAATACATACAATAACATACAAAATCCATGTTAATCAACTATGTTATCAGCAAGACTTCTGGTCAACAGTAGGCTACTAGTAGTTATGTTTTGGGGATATCAGAAGTTACACACAAATTTCAACTGCATGGGATGTGAGGACCCCTAACCTCCATATTGTTCAAAGGTCA
Organism: Piliocolobus tephrosceles; assembly: GCF_002776525.5. NCBI lineage: Eukaryota > Metazoa > Chordata > Mammalia > Primates > Cercopithecidae > Piliocolobus > Piliocolobus tephrosceles. The sequence goes on along the minus strand of NC_045447.1, from coordinate 78,136,237 downwards.
ATGGTATATATCCTATTGGTTCTGTTCCCCTGTAGAACTCTGACTAACACAGATACTAAAAAAACAGAAAAGTTATCTCCAGGGAGAAGAATGAAGTGATGTATAAAGAGAACCACAGAAAAGATCATGTTGCCTAGGAAGAAGGAGCATAAGGAAGTGGCATATTCGTATAGTCTCTCAAAATATCTGGCTATACATCCTCCTCTTAGGTGCCATGAGACACCCCCTGAGTTTGTGTAATTATATCCCCTTTTACATAAGGGAGCACAGTGGGTTTCAGGTACCTGCAAGACCAAAAGTCTTGAATAAGGTACTTGGGGAATCAATGTGTTGCAGTAGAAAGCACTGATCTCCTGCTCTGCTCACCATAATGCTACCAGAAACAAGGCTCTCTGACATCCCTACGTACACAGTAAGATGTTTAAGATACAAGACCATGGGGTCAGAGCAAACCTGGATTCAGTTCCCAGCTTTGCCACATACTGGCCATGTGACCGTGGCTAAGTTACTTCATCTCTTCAACACTTCATTTTCTTAATCTAATAATGCAGGGGATCTCATAAAATTCTCATTTATGAGAATTAAGGAGAAAATGAGCTCCAGGGCTATCATAGAAGGCCTTGCAGATTGTGCCCTCGTCACGCAGCCAAGCAACTGAGCTCAGTGCAATGGCTAACCCAGAGTGTTAGCCATTACTCTATTTTTCCCTTTCAGTTCTAATTGCCTACCTGACTGCACCAAAACCACTATTTTAAGCAAGTTGCGAGTGGCACTTTTAACTCAAATAGACACAAACACCTGCAACAATTTAATTGGCAGTGGTTTCTCTGCTTCAGCTTGCTGTTCTTTTCAAAATAAATATATACCAGACACTACACCACCACACATAGTACAAATTCTGGTAGACATAATGTATCTTTCAGGAAATCATTCCCAATTGCCAAGAACCTAACCTTTGAGGCAATCTCTGCCAAAAAACAAACCAATATCCTATGGAAATATTTAGGGCTGTGAAGTCAGCGCAACATGGGGTAAAAAATACCCACCTCCTGCTGGGTGTGCTTGGGCAAGTTTCTTAATCTTCTCAAGCCTCTCTGTTCTCTTATTTTCAACGGGAATACCTCACAGGGTTATAGGGGATTAAATTAAGATATATAAAGCTAAGCACAGTTCTAGAATATATAAAACGCTAAATAATTGCTAGCTGTTTTATTTTCAACTCTAGAATAACCAAAAACTTGTGTGTTTTATGTAATACACTAATAATCACTCACTGGCCCCAAGAAGTAATTTTGCTATTAATTTATATGAGCCTAATCCTTTCAAGTAGGTTGAATGACTTGAGATTCTGAATCTAAATGTAATGAGACTTTCCCCAAATGTCAGGTGACCTGACATTCTGGTTCAGCCAGGATAGTCCTATGCATAATTATTAATAGGGCCTCATTTAAGTCCTAACAGTGTCCTAGTCTGTATAACAAATTATATGATCACCCTACCTAAATAAAGTAAAATCTTTAGATGGGAGATACAGATTTAAAATACTTTATTTCACCTCAGTGCATGTGTACTGTGGTTTATATTTTTTCTCTTAGTTTTTGAAGTAAACTGAAAATATAGAGCTTTTAGGATTCTAAATTCATATATCAAGTAGCTTTTCATACTGCCTAGAGTGGGGAGTTATGACTAAGCTGTAGGCCTTTATTTCAAAAGACAAGTCACAAGACTGAAGATGGAAGTAGAGCGAGGCCTTCTTGTGCAGCGCAGTTGCTGTGGTTTTTAGAGATCTATACTACCTCACAGGGATGTGTAATCAAGAAATGACAACACTTTACCTGCCCTACCAGTTTGCCGCTTAAGATACATTTTCCCACCAGGCATGGTGGCTCATGCCTGTAATTCCAGCATTTTGGGAGGCTGAGGCAGGAGGGTCACTTAAGCCCAGGAATTTGAGACCAGCCTGGGCAACATAGGGAGAACCCATCTCTACAGAAAAATAAAATAATTAGCTGGGCATGGTGGCTCATGCCTGTGGTCCCCACTACTCGGGAGGCTGAAGTGGAATCATCACTTGAGCCCAGGAGTTCAAGGCTGCAGTGAGCTATGATGGTGCCAATGCACTCCATCCTGGGTGACAGAGCAAGACCTTGTCATAAATACATACATACATACATACATATATACATACATACATAAAATGTATTTTCGTATTTATCATCTAATTTCAACCTCAAAAGCAAATGCCATTTTCTGTTCCACCATCTTATGTGTGCCAGAGATTTCCACGCAAGTGGGTGACTACTTGACAAGTCAATCCACCTAACTCGAAGGTTCTCTGATGCTCACTCTCCTCCCTACTTAAGATCCCCAATCTCTGTCTTTCTCAGCTTCTTGACTCCAAATTTCCAAATGCTCCCATGAATCTGAAAAACCTGGTGCTTGGCCTTCTTGTCCCATTTCGTACCCTGCCCTGCACCTCCGTTCCACCTTCAGGCCATAATGTGCAGCTTTGTTTATCAGCCTCATGAAACCAAAGAAAAGAGCATGTCCTTGCACAGGACATTCTCCTACTCCAGGACATGTGGCCGAGTCTGCCTTTTGCCTAGACTCTGCCCATTTGTGAATGAGGATAATACATTATCCCCCATCTTCCAGATGAGGAAACTGAGGCAGGAGGCCTGGTGCCTTGAAAAGGTCACCATAGTGGTAAAGCCTGAACTGGACAGTGGGTCTTGGCTCCAATGTCTATGTTGTTTCCCTATAGCAGTGCTTCTCGAATGTCAATGTGCACTTGCAAGGTCAGTTACATAATTTGTAGAGGCCAGTGCAAAATAAAAATGCTGCATCCCTTGATCAAAAAGCAAGAAAGAAGCTTTATCTTTGCTTCTTAGGTCTCTCTCTCTGGACTTGTTGGGGTGTTTTTTCATTTGCTACTTAACATTGATTGGGTTCCTTCTGCACAGGGATACTCTCAGAGCAAGTGCAGACCCCCAAAGGTGCCCAGAGCCTCACTGGCAATTGGCCACATGGGGCACACACACCCCACCACACCTTCCTCATACCCTCCTGCAAGGCCCCATCCCTGCCAGAAGCAGAGGGTGGCAGTGAATACTGGGTGGAAGTGGAAGAGTCAGTGGTCATCCTGGCACGGGATGAGACCACGCATTAACTGCTCCAGTGTCCCATGGGACTTCACTGGCAAACAACAGATTCAAAAACAAAATCATTAAGAATGTCAAGAAGGTGACCACAGAACACTAAACCCTAAGCACAGGGCACCCCTTCTGAGTGCAGGACCCTGTGAAGTGACTACTTACACATCCACGAAGCCAGCCCTGTGCACACAAATCACTTGGGAATCTTGCTAAAATGCACATTCGGATTCAGGAGGTCTGGAGTGGCCCTGTGCATTTCTAACCAGGTCCTGGAGGAGGCTAAAACTGCTGGTCCTCAGATTATACTTGAGTAGTAAGGTCCTACACCACACATTGCATTTTGTAACTTGTTTATTATGTCAGATCCAATTACAAACTTTTTAGGACTTTCATTATTCAAATAAGGCAGTCATGAAAATAAGCACTAAATACAAGTCACCATCCATTGTGTCTTTAAAACGTGACAAGTCAGAAGTTGCAAATCTATTCACATTCATAGTATCTACCTGCCTGGGTTTACAGACTTCATATAGATAAAGGTATGGAAAGGTGCTTATGCATATACCAGTGTCACTCAGGTGGCCACACATTTCAGCTTCATATCCTGTAGCATTTCAAGTGGGGAAGGGTATTAACGGAGTAGATTATTTTAAAGATGTAGTTACAAGACTGACAAATCCCCTTTTATAATTGGAACAAATCATGCCTGCGATTGAGTAACACTTGGAAATCCATCATCAATTTGATTTGTACATGGCATCAATAAATCATACAAAGTGGACCCTGTGTAGCTCAGAGAGTAAACAAAAGTAAACATTGTGTTTCACCTGACTTGTTGGTGAGACAAAATGAAAACTCTGGCTACTTCAACTGGAATAATGCCTTTGGTCTTCGCTGTTTGGTTATTTTTGGAACCTTTTATGGAATATTAACTTTATTTGCTCTAATTCTGCAGGAAGCCACATTGGAAGTACAAGAAAATATAAATGATTAAAAAGCAGAAGTGAAAAAAAATAACCAAGGATTTTGCCCCAACTTTCTTTAGGTGATACATTAACCGCATCTCTTCAAAACTGCGGGACCCCAATTGTCACTCTTATCCCAGTTCTAACATGGTTGCATTCAACACGGTACACACACCAGTGTTAGCAGACTTTTTTCATTGTCTGTTGTTTTCCCAGGGATAAACCTAAGGAAATACTTTTCCTAAGTATAGGAAAGTAACATTTTAAATCAGTGTCAGTATTGTAAAATTGTATGATATAAAATGTATGATGTGGCAGTGAGAAAAACACACAGCTAGCTAACCCAGTGACCAAGCAAGCTCTAACCTAAGCTCTAGATTAAAACCAGTTGAAATAGCCAACCACAAGCAGTAAAAAATAAACATGAAATTTGATGTATTATTTAAAGTGCATTAATTTTTCGACTTCCCAGGTTCTCACGATACATTATCTTTCTTAAACCAGGTCTTTACAAGAGACACCAACCTTAAGTAACACAAAAGAGTTTTTTAATTCCAATTAGTTTGGTGTCCTCTGTTGATATTATTCTGTCTTTTTTTCCTGACCAACAATAATGAGTAACCCACAGACGCTAATGAATAACTAACTCTTTGTCTCCAAGGACAGCAGAGCCCAGCAAGAAATGTCAGAAGCCCTAAAGTAAAATAAAACACTCTTCTAATGAAAATCTTCCCAATTATATACTCCTCCGGGTACTACAAATGTAAAATTGTCTTAAATATTTAAATAGTTGTGTCAAATGTGCTTCAAGTGGGGATCATAAAACTGATTTCCCAGATGCTTTGAAAAATGCATTTCTACCAGTCTAATTACAGTGAGTAACTGTTGGAGCAGGAAGTAGGAGAAATACAATATAACTGGGATCCTTCACACACAAATCCTAGCGAAGCTAGTAAGTTGCCAACTACACCCTGTCCTCCCTGCTCACCCAGTGGCTCAGATAAATAGGAACACATTCACCTCCCCTCATTAAAAATTTACATGTAGTAAGTGATCAATTTTAAAACTAATTTCTATTGTCTTAGACACATAAAACTAAAAGTAACTCTTCTTTGTCATAGAGCAAATAAAAATACACGATGTTTCTGAAAACACTGACAAGTATGCAATAAGAGAGTGTGAGGAAGAACTCAGTAACGTTGTATTTTAATTGGAACTCCCTCTCTTTCTCTAATATAATTCCTAACTTTGTCCGTGGAAAGGGCTTACAAGCAACGACATCCCACAGTCAACAAGAACACCCTTTCCGCCAGTTTTCCAAATATTCCCCACTAAGAGGGACTTGAGCTTCTTGGGAAAATGCATGATTCCAGGTCTGGGGCATGCAAGTACAAGTGGTCCTAGAACATCTTGTTATGCCTGTAAGCATGGAAGAACTTAATGGGACCATGTCATAAAGACACAAGAATTGACTTCAAGGTGCTCCTACTGGTCAAATTTGGGACAATTTGAGCATCACAAACAATAATGATGGTAATGAATTATAGCACACTAATTTTAAAAGAAATTCATGAGTGACTCCGTAGTGATTCACAAAAAGAGAAGGGAGAGAACATCCTCTCTCCAGAAGAATACCAGTTAATAAACATAGCAGGAATAAAAGAATCAGAAAATCACCACTATGCAACCAACCATGTAAAAACTGATTCTGACAAGTATCATCAATGGATGCTATGAAAGATTGTTGGAGGACAAGATATTTGCACAAGATTACTTACACATTTTGAAAGAAAATTGTCCTTCACAATGCAGAGATCTGGTGACACCACCTTAACCAGGTGATCAAATATACCATCACAAATACTAGGACGAAGCAAAATTCATTACTTCTGGGTATAATGTAATGGGTGGTACACAAATCACCTACATAGTATTCTTGTCAAAAATATTTAACCTGAATCCAATCATGAAGAAATGATCAGACAAACCAGAGTGTAGAAAAAGACAACTCACCTGAACTCTTTAAAAATATCAGCGTGGCTGGGCACGGTGGCTCACACCTGTAATCCCAGCACTTTGGGAGGTTGAGGCGGGTGGATCACGAGGTCAGGAGTTCAAGACCAGCCTGGCCAAGATGGTGAAACCCCATCTCTACTACAAATACAAAAGTTGCCAGGCATGGTGGCAGGCACCTGTAATCCCAGCTACTCAGGAGGATGAGTCAGAGAACTGCTTGAAACCAGGAGACAGAGGTTGCAGTGAGCTGAAATTGTACCACTGCACGCCAGCCTGGGTGACAGAGCAAGACTCCATCTGAAAAAATACATATATATATTTATATATAGTTATATATTTTTGTATTATATATATTATATACATACATAATATATACATATATATCAGTATATTTTTTCATGAAACACAAAGAAAGGTAGAGGAACTGAAAGAAAAAAAAGAATAATAACAAAGGACACCAAACTAATTGGGATTTAAAAACTCTTTTGTGTCATATAAGGTTGGTGCCTCTTGTAAAGACCTGGTTTAAGAAAGATAATGTACTGTGAGAACCTGGGAGGTTGAAAAATTAATGCACTTTAAATAATACATCAAGTTTCATGTTTATATTTTACTGTTTGTGGTTGGATATTTCAACTGGTGTTAATCTAGAGCTTAGATTAGAGCTTGCTTGGTCAGTGGGTTAGCTAGTTGTGTGTTCTTCTCCACTGCCACATCATAAATTTTAAAATACTGACACTGATTTAAAATGTTATTTTCCTGTATCATTCCTTTACTTAGATTTATCCCTGGGAAAACAACAGACAATGAAAAAAGTCTGTTGAAGTAGGCTAAAGAGATATGACAACCAAAGGTAATACAGGATTTTTGATCAGAAAGAAAAACAGCTATGAAGGACATTTGGATAATAAGTGGGGAAAGAAAATAATTTATAACATAATATTAATAATACAAGTAGAATGAAATAAATAATATAAAATTTAAATGTGGATTACAATTTATTTATATTTGAGGCATAAACATAAATATATATTATATATTATATATGTATTATATATGTGTTATATATATATCAGCATAATTTTTCATGAAACACAAAAAAAGGTAGAGGAACCGGAAGAAAAAAAAAACAACAGAATAATATCAACAAAGGACACCAAACTAATTGGGATTAAAAAACTATTTTGTGTCACTCACTTGAGGTTGGTGTTTCTTGTCTCACTCTGTCACCCAGGCTTGAATGCAGTGGCACAATCATGGCTCACCGCAGCCTCAAACTCCTGGGCTCAAGTGATTCTTCCACCTCAGCCTCCCACACAGCTAGGTCTACAGGCACATGCCAACACACCCAGCAAATTATTTTATTTTTTGTAGAGAGAGGGGTGTCACTTTGTTGCCCAGGCTGGTCTTGAGCTCCTGGCCTCAAGCCATCCTCCCACCGTGGCATCCCAAAGTGCTGGGACTACAGGTGTGAGCCACATGCCAGCCTGGACTGTATTTTAAATGTAACTATATATAAATAATACTTTGTATGAAAGTTAAATTCCTTGGTTATGATTAATATATTTTGGTTATATAACATAAAAGACACTGGCTTAGGAATTTGGAGGTGAAATGTCACAATGTCTACAACTTACTTTCAAGTGGTTCACCTTACTTGAAAGAGATAAAAGAGGCAAAATGCAAAAAAAAAAAAAAAAAAGCTAAATACAGTATAATACAACACAAAACAGCATAAGGCCAGATCAAACTTCAAAAAATGATGAATTCAGCATCAAAGAATGAATTGTATTTAAGAAATAAGTTATGCAATGATTGGTTAATTTAAATGGAAATAGCTGGGCAGGGCATCTGGGAAATGTGTTTGAAGAGGAACAGATCTAGGAGGAGTCCTTCTTTTTATCTTTTGCCTTTTGTCCTGTTCCTTCCTCCTCACTCTTCTCAGAAGGCAGACTAGATAGCTGGATCTGGAATGAGGCAGATGTGCAATCTAGAGGAAGACTAGAGAAAGCTCCATGATCTTGGACCAGAGAGAGCAGAGTGGCCAACCACTAGCAGCAAGCATCTACTCCAGCCTTCTCTGTGTAATAAAAATAAACTCCTACAACAAAAGTTCCCCAATGTTCTCAGTTCATGGCATGCTCAGTGTTTCAGTAATTTTTTCATGGTACCCCTAGGCCAAAAGAAACACCTACGGTTGCATTTATCAAGTAGTTAGGTGTAAACAACTCAATAACATGTATGTACTAACAGCTTATTAGTTGTTTGAAAAAATAATACAAATAAATTAAAAGAAAAATAGTATTTTTATTTCATTCTTAAATAACCCCAAATACTAATGGGATGTGTGTTAAACTGTGCACTCTAATGCTTCTCAAACTTTGGAGTAAGATTGGACACCATCACCCATTCCACATTGATTTCACTCAGTATATGCTCTTTTAAAATTGTGGTAAAATATATACAGCATAAAAGTGATCATCTTAGTCATTTCTAAATGCACAGTTCGGTGGCATTAAGTATATTCACATTATTGTGCAACAATCACCATTACCTATCTCCAAAACTTTTTCATCTTCACCAACTGAAACTCTGTACCCATCAAACGCTAACTCCTCATGTCCCCTTTCCCCCAACTCCCAGCAACCACCATTCTTTCTGACTCTGAATTTGACCATTCCAGGAACTTCATACAAGAGGAATCATACAATACGTGTCCTTTTGTGACTGGTGCATTTCATTTAGCATAATTTCCTCAAAAATCATCCATGTTGTAGCATGTGTCAGAACTTCTTTTCTTTTTCAGGCTGAATAATATTCCATTGTATGTATATACCACATTGGGTTGCTTCTTCCTTTTGGCTATCATAAATAATGCTGCCATGGACATGGGTGTAAAAAGTACTTGCTTCTTCTAAATTACAATTACTGAAAATGGAGCTTCTCAAAGATATGATGTCACCAAAAGGAACATAGTGCAATTTACTATTGAAACTGTCAACCTCCTCAACCTAGTAGTTTGACCGGTATCCAAAGGATACCACATATCCCTGTTTCCTTCTAAATTTAAAATACCCTGTGACTCCCCAAGTTCACAGTGGCACTCCAGTGACCTTAATACACTGTTTGGGAACCACAATCTATGATGTTAAAGCCACTGTTATTTGAGTTTTCAACTGAGCAGAACTCAATTTTTAAATAATATAAACATTAATATCAAATGTACACTTCTCATGAGCTTTCCATCAAAGATTCTTCAGTCTTCAAGTCAGATGCTTGTCTGTGGAGCAATTCTTAGGTAACTTAAATTCTACGTATACAGCTCTATTGCTTCCCTAAGAGTTGCTATAATCATTCTCAAAGCTTAGAAAATGCATTTTCTTAGCTACCATTTAAACTGTACCTTGCCCCAAAGCTATGATACTGCTTTGGTTAAAATTTATGTGTCAAATTGACTGGGCCACTTGGTGCCCCTATATTAGGTCTAACACTACTCTGGGCATTTCTATGAGGGTGTTTTTGGGTGAGATTAACATTTAGTCAGTACACTGAGTAAAGCGTATTGCACTCCCTAATGTGGGTGGTTCTCAGCCAATCAGTTGAAGTCCTGAATAGAACAAGGTTGACCCTTGCCCCCGACAAGAGAAAATTCTTCCTGCCTGATTGCCTTCCAACTGGGACACTGGTTTTTTTCTTGCCTTTGAATTCAAACTGAAACATCAGCTCTTCCTGGATCTTGAGCCTGCCAGCCTTCAGCCAGGGACTACATCATGGGTTCTGCTGGTTCTCAGGCCTTCAGACTCAGACTGCAATGAAACCATTGGCTCCCCTGGTCTCCAACTGACTGACTCTCCCTGTAGATCCCGGAACTTGCCACTCTCCATAATCCCAAGGGCTAATTTCTTATAACAAATTTCTTTATATATACATATACACACACACACACACACACACACACAAATATACACATGTAGATATGTATCCTATTCGTCTATTTCTCTGGAAAACCCTAATTAACAAACCCACAAGAGTCCCATGTTCCATCAGTGTCCTCAAAATGGATCCAAACTCCTTGGCACATCATTCATGGCCCTTCCTCTGGCTTCTGCTGATTCCTCTCCAGCTTCATCTCTTACCACGGTTTTCTGTACCCCTGTCCATGTGGAACCAAGTGGAAGTCCATGAAATGCACCAGGATTTCTCCCCTCCAGGTTTTGAGTGCATTTTTCTCCCTTCCCAGAATAAGTTCCAGACAACCCCCTCCATTCACACATATGCGTGCTCATACACACACACACATGCATACACACACACACACAGGACATGCACTTTGCATGATTGCAAAGCTAGCTCTTCCCCTTCCAATTATCTGCCTATATAGCACAGGCCAGAAAACCTTCTATGTGGCCATATCATTCTGAGTGTATCCCTATTGGAGTCCTTACTGTGCTGTTTTGTTTGTTTTTGTTTTTGTTTTGAGATGGAGTCTTGCTCTGTTGCCCGGGCTGGAGTGCAATGGCACAATCTCTGTTCACTGCAACCTCTGCCTCCCAGGCTCAAGCAATTCTCCTGCCTCAGCCTCCCGAGTAGCTGGGATTATAGGTGCCCACTACCACACCCGGTTCATTTTTGTATTTTTAGTAGAGGTGGGGTTTCACCATGTTGGCCAGGCTGGCTTCAAACTCCTGACCTCAAATGATCTGCCTGCCTCAGCCTCCCAAACTGTTGGGATTACAAGCGTGAGCCATCGCACCCACCTACTGTGCTGTATTTTAACTGGCCACTTGTTTGTATGAATTATCCAACTCCTTGAGGGAAAGGACTATGCTTTATTGGCTATTGCATCTCCAGAACAGTGGCTCACCCACAATATATGCTCAATAATTATTTGTAGAGTAAATGATCAAAGTTCAAACAATCCTAGATTACCACCCTCAACCAGTTATTGGCTTAGTATAGGAATTGTCAACCAAGACCTGGAAGAGATGATACATTCAGCCACTTCTTGTACCATCTAGACCACTGATGGTATCTAAGCTCCAAAGCTAGAGGTGATAATAATACAGCTGTCCTCCACCCATCATTTGTGCCTATGCATGTCCCAACCATGCAGATCCAGGACGGACACTGTAAGCTAGGAAGCTGAGCAAGAAAACAAAAAGCAACAGGGAAGGGAATCAGGAAGCAGCACTACTTCTGACAGGCATTTCAAGGTGTATGGACCCTGAGAATTCACTAGCCCTTAAGCAACTGAGGTTTTTTTTAAAAAACATGGCTTTGGCCGGGCGCGGTGGCTCAAGCCTGTAATCCCAGCACTTTGGGAGGCCAAGACGGGCGGATCACAAGGTCAGGAGATCGAGACCATCCTGGCTAACCCGGTGAAACCCCGTCTCTACTAAAAAATACAAAAAACTAGCCGGGCGAGGTGGTGGGCGCCTGTAGTCCCAGCTACTCGGGAGGCTGAGGCAGGAGAATGGCGTAAAACCCGGGAGGCGGAGCTTGCAGTGAGCGGAGATCCAGCCACTGCACTCCAGCCTGGGTGACAGAGCAAGACTCCGTCTCAAAAAAAAAAAAAAAAAAACATGGCTTTAATTACAGCCACTTCTGACTGCCATCAAAGTTAGTATTCCCAAGTATTCCCAAGCTCCTTACTGGCTGGTGCCTCTGAAGTTACTTACTCTTTCTAGACCTTAGTTCGCTTATCAGTTAAATAACCATAGCATACAACTCAGTGCTGTTGGAGGAATAACTGAGACTATGTATTGGAAAGCACTTAACATGGTGCCTGACATATGCTGAGTTATGATATAATAAAGGCAAGTTATTAATATTATCACCATTATTATTGTCAGTCAGGATTGCAAACATATGTACATATAAAAGCAAGCTACAGTTCACTAGTCAAGCATGAGCTAAAAGGTTTTACCGGGCCTCAGCCCCTGAAAATCTAAACACCTAAATTTAACATGAGGGAACTTAGCTTGCCATGCCATGGACATAGCAACCCGACAACAAGAAACCTATTTTGGATGTAGCCCCAGGAAAACTTTTTCCCATACTTATACTAAATATCAGTACCTCTAAGAAATAAAATGATTCAAAACTAATCTAGACCAAAAAAAAAAAAAAAAACAGAAGAAGAAGAAGAAGAAAAATAAATAAATTAAGGCTGGGCACGGTGGCTCACGCCTGTAACCCTAGAACTTTGGAAGGCCAAAGCGGGCAGATCACTTGAGCTTAGAAGTTGGAGACCAGCCTGGGCAACATAATGAAATCCTGTCTCTAAAAAAAAAAATTAGCCAGGCGTGGCGGCACGCACCTGTGGTCCCAGCTACTTGGGGGACTGAAGCAGGAGGATCACTTGAACCCAGGAGGATGAGGCTGCAGTGAGGCCAAGATCATGCCACTGTACTCCAGCCTGGGTGACAAAGTGAGATCCTGTCTCAAAAAATTAATTAACTTAAAAGGCGCATGTATGTTTAGTGCTATTGTTTTTTTAAAACCTGCCCATTTACACCAATTTCTCCAAACACAGAAATACACTGACACTAAAACAAACAACTTTTTGGCTACTTGCCTAATAGGAATCATTATTCATCTTAATTAACTGAATGAGTGGCTATTCTGAAGGTTGCTAGTAATTCTATTTGGTGGTGTAAGCATTTTTAACATAAACATTTACGACAGAATGCTAAAAATACCTCAAGGAATATATAATTGTGCTATTTTATACAGCAAAGCTATATTTCATGTGGGGTACATGCTCTTTCTCTAAATACATACGTCATCTACAATATAACCTCATTAATTCAACATCAATTTCTAGAGATAGTGTGTCATTCAAATAACCTGCTATTCACCAACAATTATTCTTCAATTTAAAATATATGGTAATTCAAACGCTACTGAATTAAAAAGCACATTCTCTCTGCACTTAAAATTGACCAGGTTTTCTAGTTCTCCACAAGCACCAAATACATCTTTTCATTATTCCCTTCTAGCTTGCTTCCCTCTTGCTACTAGCTGTATTATAAAAATTACAGGTTTTGCTCTTAAAGTAATTTTTCTTATCACTGATATGTACTGATTCCTCATTTTATTGGCTATGAAAATTTCTCCCTTTTTTGTCACTTTCTTTCTACACTGAACTTTTAGCACTGGCATAAAGACAGTTCCAGTCACTCTTCTTGTCCATGGCCTGGAACATTCAGCCCCCAGGGAATCAGGACAGAGCTACACGTATCTGGAGGGCAGAATCTTGCTAAACCAACATTTACCCTTCCACCACAACCACCCAGCCTGCCTCCCTATTTCTTATCTTTCTATCTTACTGTTACTGTTTCACAGTCCCAGGAGATGTCTCATACTCAGTATTTACCACTGTGGTCCCTTCCCCTTCAATACATACACACCCAATCCCTTAATGAGCAAGCTATATATCATTATGAGAACATCAACTTTGACCCTGACACTGAATCATGTATTTTTCCATAGGATTTGCTGGCAGAAAATGGGATAGGGGAGAAAAAAATTGTTTCCATTTTTAAAAGATCCCAGAAAGACAATCCTACCTTTCCCAGGATTTGGAGGAAAAGGGCTTCCAAACTCCTGCTGCTTTGGCTTTAAAGTATGTGACCCTGACATGCCTCCAGCCTGGGTGACCTGGAATCGCAGCTTCCCATTGGTGAGCATTTGTCTCCTGGGGCTTAAGGCAGGCAGATGGATGGGGCTCTCAGCCACGTTGTTCTGAGGAGCCATCCCTCCTCCTGAGGGCATCTTGAGATGGAGGTTGTTAGCAAGGCTTCCCATAGTGGGGCTTGATGTGCTGCCACAGGGCGAGGGGCCAGGAGTCCCGGAGTGGGCTCGGATGGCAGGAATGTGGTGGCCACTGACCATCCTAGGCCCCTGTGGGGTTCCCAATGTCCGGTGGAGACTCATGCTGCATGATCTTCCATTCATTCTGAAAAAACTGTGGCCAAGATGGTCAAATATCCAATGTCACTAATGACTCCTTTCAGGCAAAGTCCAATAAGTTATCCATGGTGTGGGTTATAAGCCTGTTTAAAAAAATAAACGCAGGCATTTTTAAAAGCAAAAATGAAAATAAGATACGGTGAGTTTTTCAACCTGTATATCACTCACATCAGGAAGAAAAGAAGCACTCTTAGCAAGATGGCCTTTTATGTAGAACAGGGTCCTCAAATACATGGCTCATTGGCAGGCACTCTCTCCTTCTGCATTCACGGTGGACATGGATTATGGATCACTGCATTGTTTTGTTTGCCACTGAGCCCTTCTCAATACAGCGCTCTTGGCAACTACAATAATCTACTGGTGCCAGCTTGCAAAACAAAATTTATTTTGCTCCCTAGAGGATCTTTCCATACAGTTCATTGTTGCTACAGCGGGTCTTGGGAAACCCAAAAGCACCACCTACATGAGCTGTGAGACCAATGCTTCAAAGTTCCAGTAAACAACCACAAAGCAGACACGGCTTCTAAATGAGACTGTGGGGACACTAAACCATCTCTGATTTTCACTTTAAGAGCTATCTTTTCATAGTCCCTAGATTCGAAAAAGATAAACACCTAGGCCTGGGAATACCACAAAATTTTCATATATCCATATATTCATATATTCAAATATACATGGCAGCATTAGGGTATTGGTTCTATAATGAGCCTGAGTTATGGAGATTGGAAGAGAATCAACACCACGATACTGTAATCGTCTACTAAAATCCTAGAAAAGAGAAGGGGTGTGCAAAACGCCATACGGGGAGCATAATGAGAGAATGTCCCTCTAAAAGCGACCTGTCCAGTATGTACATGATGCATAACACTCAATAAATCTACCATGGTTCCATAAAGCTTCCTAACATTAAGGAAGCAGAACGAGAACCAAGAGAAGTACTGAACATGATAGCAGGATATCATTACCCACCCACGTGATAACGCCGGGTTGTAAATTACTAAAGGCCCTGCCCTCCCTTGACCAATAGCTCCCCATAATGTATGCAATGAGGTGGTAAAGTGCCATGGTTGCGCCACTAGGCCAAATGTATTATAGACACTGTCACAATCTGTCTTTTAGAGATGACAGTCACGGAAAGAAGCCAAAGCTCGACAAACACAGGAAATAAGGACTGAGTACAAAGCAGGAGTGACCAGATATCCTCAAATGGATGATTCTTACTTTTTGTGTATGATCCACTCAAAGTGTTGAACAAACATTTTTCAACTCAACTTCCAAATAAATTACTCCATAAATAATCGAGAAAAGGCTATCAAGGAGAAAAACTTTTTGTGAAGAGTTTATTTTTCTTTTTATTTTTAGAAAATCAAAAATATCTAATTTTAACTCAAGCACTATGCCTTTTGCAAAGTTTCCTGTGTGTGCCTATGTTGAGGAAATTCAAAAGTAATTAACAATACAAAATTTAGAATGTTTTCTTCATTCTTAGTAATTCTCTATTTTCACTAAGAATTCCATCAGTTTGTGACATTTAATACTATCATGCCATCTAGTCCTGGAAAACACTCAACCATATTCCTCTAAGTCAGGTCTCACTCCTGCCCTCTTCTCCCATGAGTACAAAGCAGGAGTGACCAGATAACCTCAATTCTTACATTGGAAAAATTCCAATGCTTTTTATGGTACATTTATGTAGGAGAGCTCCTGTGTGTCACCAGTCAGTATGCTGATCCATTCATTGGTAGATCATGAGCAATAGTCATTTAATGTCTCTGTACTTTGCCAGTAAAATTGGCCATCTATTTTCCTCTCATTGATAAAATAGTGTTCTCTGAGCATTCTGAACCCTGCAGAAGAAAGCACTTATTCAGCAGAAAACCCCCGCCAAAAAAAGGCAAAAGAAATATGTCATATTAGCCAATTTTTTTAAATAAAGAATTGTTCAACATGACTGGAAATATGAGTCAGTAAGACCATGGTCCAAGTGACAAGTGTCTGCAGATTTTCAGACTGTGCCCATTTCCAGGTTTTCAAAAATAAGGGAGTCATTTTTTGGCAGCAAGATCATATACGAGCAGGAATTCTCATCAAAAACCTGGATAAAAACACATAAGGAGGTACTTAGCATTAGGCATGATCATTAAGAAGGTGAGTTTGCAAGAAGGAAAAATAATTAGAGCACTGAGAACTTAATTAAGTATCAGGCATTCACACCTGCCTGTCTTGCAATGAATATTTATTTTATTTTTTTTTATAAACTACACTCCTGTTTTAAATAGTTTTAGGTTGAAAGTAAGAACAACAACAAAATGTACTTAAATTTTATTACCGAGAAAGCGACAGCCAGAAAATAAAGTCATTAATACCATAAAGAAAAAAACCAATAGGCCAATGGCATGTGAGCTGAGCAAAACCAGCCTCAAGACAAAAATAAAAGAAACTAAACATGAAAATATGGCTAATATTCCACTTTTCACATTAATTATGCCAACAGATTTCTCAAACATTAGATATTAGAATGTAAAAATAAATTTCATCTATTTATATAATATTTTGCATACTTTTTAGCTAGGCCATATGATCAAGATATAATTCTAAGGCACTTGGTAACAAAAAAGGGATAAAATGCTATTGTAACTTTTAAGAAAGGCCCTCATAGAGTCTGAGTGAAATGGCACTCAAAAAGTCAAGATACCCGGGTTCTACTTCTGACAAATCATTTATAACTTCTCTGGACGTACAGTTTTTCATCCATAAAAGGTTGAGGAATTTGGATCTATTCACTATGGTCTCTTGAAATTTTGTTATTCCAGGCAATTTAGAAAAGAAAGACTATCAAGAACACCCATTTGCTATACTCAAGAATAAATATGTAGATTTTATACTTATGGTATTTAAATCTGGAGGGTAGACATGGAAGCAAAAAACAATAGCATTCTCTACTACCCCCATCAAAGTGAAAGCTGATACAAAGGCTTGCCCATCAGCAATGCGTCTATGGCAATGCTAACCATGAAGACTACATTTTGTCAAAAAGGTAAAATCACAACTAATCAGTGTCAAAAACGTAACTGATGGGATTCCATTGGAAGAGCACCTTTCTAGTTAAAAATCCAATCACAATATTCTAGTCAGCATTTTCTCCTCTGTTCTCCATCCAACTACTCTCCCCTAGGCTACCAACAACAAAAACAAAAGAAACAAGAAGAAGAAAAAGCAGGGAGCATCCAGAGGTAAAAATTTAGGATATTTCGAATCTGACATAGTGACATATTTAGAGTTTTAATACTACATTGGTTCCTACAATGAAAATGTTAATTCTGCCAATATGAGTCAGCATGAACGTTAATAAATCTTTCCTTTTGACCACTTTCAAACTCTTCGAACACACCTCTGTAAATCAGGTCAGAGAGAAAATTACTTAACCCCTAAGGAAACTAAGGCACAAAACCATTTCGTAATTCCATGAGTTTTCTGAAAAAGCGTGACTTTAATCAAAATATAAAACCATGACTCTACCTTCTACCCAAGGCTCCAGGCACTGCTCGTCATGGATTAAAAGATTAAACAAACGAAAAGCAATGTTAACTCATCCATTCCAGAAAATTTCAAGAACACGACTTCCATAATGCCTATTTACAGTCAAAGGCCCTTTCTTAGTAAATATCATTAATAGACTCATCTAGAGTCATAATTCATCTGATGAGCCAGTTAATTATTAATTTTCATACATCATTTCATTTCCTTAGGCTACATTTAGCCTTTGTCACATTTTCCATTTCTTATGCCACAAGCACTTCTTACTCTGCATAGAAAACCCGATAATGAGGCACAAAATACTGGCCAGCAAACAAACTGCTTCTGACTCTACTTCTTATGTATCTGTCTAAGCTATCTACAATAAGAGTTTTTATTGATCCTTTTTATTTTTTCCCTTCGAGTTCATGACTGTATAATTTCATTAATGCCGCCTTTTCAACATCACTGCCTTGATTGTTAATAGGCCCGTGCTATTCCCATGGGCTTCTCTTGTTACAGCTTTTGTAGCCAGAAGAATATAGAAATGAAAAGCCTATTGATAGATAATATAAGTTATTCTCATGCACGGCTGCAGTATGAAGCACATTTTGCAATTCAATCAAGGACAGATAGAGCTGAATGTTCTTAGATCCTAGGAGTTCATTTAAATAAGCAGAATGTACCTTGTCCTAACACAGGTGACTGACTCCTCAGAAAAGATTGTATAAACAAAAACCAATCATGTAAGTCATTTTATTGGCAACAATATAAACACAGCTATATTAGATGTCACCAATAAATCAAAATTATTCTCGTCTGCAATTTTAACAAGAGGAAAGTGCAAACATGTGCCTGTGAAACTGGAGGATATTATAGAGGAAATATATTGGATGTGTACAATATTATTTCTCCAAATTGAAACTGGAGGATACTATATCATGATATGATAACC
Organism: Piliocolobus tephrosceles; assembly: GCF_002776525.5. Taxonomy (NCBI): domain Eukaryota; kingdom Metazoa; phylum Chordata; class Mammalia; order Primates; family Cercopithecidae; genus Piliocolobus; species Piliocolobus tephrosceles. Next base: position 78,117,656 of record NC_045447.1, on the reverse strand, counting down.
CATAACAAGGTAGAGTTTGATCATTTCTGTGGTTCCATAACTTTATTCATGAAACTAACAAATTCATAGAATTTACAACGGAAGTTACACAGAAACATAACTGAGGTAATTCCTCATTATTGAAATGTGGAGGAGAAAGTTAGGGAGGTTACACCTAATAACTATTCTGTGCAGACCTATTCACTTGGGTACTCCCAAGGCCTAGCGCTGTAATTCTAAGAAAATGAATATATTTATTCTGAACACCAAGATGTACAAATGTTACTTAAGCAATATAATCACCAATAAGACAAAATAAAAGAGGTTTCACTTATGAGTTATACCAATTGAAAAATATGAATACAATTTAGTGTCCTCTGCAGAGATTCTTCAAGACCATTCTTCCAAAGACCACTCAGAAAAGATAATGTAATGAACATGAGGGAGCTCACCTAATAGAAACTCTGACTGTTTTATCTGTGAATTCAAACACTTTGCTATCTAATTAGAGATATACATGTTTTAATTTTTCATTTTTATATTTTATAAAATGTTCTCAAAAATTAAAATAATCTTTCCTAAGTTTATAGAGTTAAAGGACTGGCCATATCACTTTAAATTTAAATTAATGGCTATGACATTCAAAATATGAGTAGTAAATATGAACAGGACACAGAAGAAAGAAAGAAGGAGAGAAAAGAAAGGGAGTAGGAAAAAAAGAATGACCACATCCAATTCAGGAATTTATACTCTTAGTCAATCCTCATTTAAAAATCAGAAGCAGCATTGAGAGCCTTCCATACAATGATAGTGGCTACAGATTGCTGAAGGAAATTCAGGACCTTCAGGAATATACTGCTGGAGGGCAGTATTAAAAGTTCAATAACCTCTCTTAGAATCTACTTTCCACTCTTCAGTGCATCTATATAACTTTCATATCCTCCTAGTTTACTAAATGTCACTACTTTCAGTAGTAATTACTTAGAAGTGTTTCATTTACTTTGCTCCAGTCATTAACTCATCAATGAGTACAGAAAGGTATAGAGAGCCATGGTCCTACCAAAAATGGCAAGGGAGAAGAGGAAAATTAGGGATTTTCTTGGTCAGCTATAACAAATCACACAAAATGAAAATGAACTTGGAACCAAAAAGATTTTTAAGAAAAACATAAATAGGTTCAGAAAGTACCATGTCTTGGACCCATAGGCTATAAGTTCCTACATCTACGTTCAATGAAGTATTCATTTTAAGGTAGTGTTTTTCAAACTGGATTGCAATTCACTGGTGGTCCATGAAATTAATTATTCAACAGAGAAAGCATTATTTAATGAAATAGGACTACTAGAATAAAATAGAAGCTATTGGAGTACATCAAATGTATTAATGGTGAAGTATCTGTTTTACTTCAGTTTTTTGTAGGTATACCTATCTACCCATTTGTATGCATACACGTCTTCTGGGTAAGACAAAAAATAAATTGTAGGGTGAGTCACAGTCAAAACAGCATAAAAGTCACTGTTAAAAAGCAGTGGACTATTTGGACTATTTGTCTACCCAAGTATTTACCAAGAACAGCTGGAGGTAGAGACAGAGTTGAACAGTCAAAGTAAAATAAATAATAAAATATAGCTGGTATGAAGAACAGAAAAGATTTAAGGGTTTGACATTTTTGGCTTTATAAAACATAAGGATTCAATGATACAAACCTACATTCCTACTACTGCTATCTTTCACTGTGCAGTAAATATCAATTGATCAATTGCGCTCAATAAGTAATAATTGATCAATCAACTGACAGAATCAGGATCAAAATTACCGAAAAATTTGAATCTTCTTCATTGCAGTGGACAGGTAACTTTCCCTGGAATAAAACCCTCCTCTTACACTGCTAAAGTGGGTAAAGTTTAAATTAACACACAATGTCTTTGAGAACTGAGTCTTTCAAAATGTGTTCTTAATATGAGTTAGCCATGAGATTCTGAAAAGAGGAATGTGAAATGGAAAAATGAACACATTCCCGATGATGTCACTGCTGAATTAATTACCTGAATTGCAAAGAGTGAATAGCACATGGCCAGGGTTTGAGACACAAAGGCTTCTTCTTCAGAAATATAAAAGTAAAATAACTGGCTGGAGATTTTTCTTTCAAGAAAAAAAAAAAAAAAAAAAGCCCATCCTCACATAAGAGGGTACATAAGGAATAAAATGTGGCAAATGAAAAGAGCATTCATTATCCTTTAGTCTGTATAACTAACTACTTAGTCCACATGACTAGGTATTTGGAAGGCTAAAGATCACAATCCTTTAAAAAGGGTAACAAACATTTATCTATGGAAGATTCTAGAAATAAAATTTATCACTCCCTAAACCAAATACTCAGGCATCTTATTGTGTTCCCATCACATATGTAACTGAGTGATTTTTTTCCTTCAGCATAGTTATTGCTTAAAAGTGACCGATGTAACTATTTCTGGCTGTTGGTAGACAGCAGTTTTACAGAAGTTAAATTATGTTCACTGACATCACTGCGGAAGTATGAACGTCCACAACAATGACTAGGCCCTTAACCAACATGACAACATATTTATTAAAAAGATTTTTTGAAAACCTCTGTGAATGACTCAGCCAAGTTACAGACAGAAGTGGAATCTATCGGTCATGCTGAAAAGGTTGGGAAAATATTAATCCATTTCTTCACACACAAGAATAACAAGAATTCATAACTAGCCCTAGCATCTGGTTGGTTTTCTGTGTACAATATTCAGCAGGCCTACAAAAGAAATTTGATGGAGCTGGCTTAGAACTTTAGAAATCACTGGTATTCAGAAAGTCTGATCTCCTTATCACGGAGCATAGGACAGGTTATGATCCTGCACTGTGACGTCATCTGCCCATCTACAGTTCAGCAAGGCTTCCTGAGCCTGAAGGAGAGTGCAGTCATTCTTGTTCCTGACTTTGAAGAGATCACGTCAGACAAGGATGGCCCCACCAGCTTTCCTTGACTCAAGTCTGCCCTCAGCTACTGAGAACCTCATAATTCAAGTTTTACAAATTCCTTGATTTTCTTCCCAAAGTGGAACACGATTGCATCTTTGTTTCTGTTAATTCTACAAATTGCCTTAGAGTCCAGCTAAATGGTCTTTCCCCTCCTCCTTTATTTTGCTCTCTTTTCCCCCAAATCCAGATCCTACTTACCCTCTAAGCCCACTCCATATACCCACTTTAGGCCCTCCTTGATCCTTTTTTAGTCTCTACAAATCTGACCTGTAAAATGGAGATAATGTAATGCTACTGTGTATAGTTCATAACATTACAGAATAGCAGGCCAGGCACGGTGGCTCACACTTGTAATCCCAGTACTTTGGGAGGCCAAGGTAGGTGGATCACCTGAGGTCAGGAGTTCGAGACCAGCCTGACCAACATGGTGAAATCCCCATCTCTAATAAAAATACAAAATTAGCCGGGCATGGTGGCACATGGCTGTAATCCCAACTACTTGGGAGGCTGGGGCAGGAGAATCACTTGAACCTGGGAGGGGGAGGTTGCACTAAGCCGAGATTGTGCCATTGTACTACAGCCTGGGCAGCAAGAGTGAAACTATGTCTCAAAAAAAAAAAAAAAAAATTACACAAATAAATGAGAATCCACATCACATGCTTAGCACACTGTTCAGTACACGAAAGGACCCAATAAATGTTATTTTACTCTACACATCTCTCTTTCACCATTCATAACTTTCTACGCTGCATTACAGTTATTTGTCCGTGTTTCATTTCCCTGTCTAAATTCTAATTTTATTGAGTTCTGGGGTTACAGATAATTTATCTTTGAACTTTCCCCAGCCTTTACATGTACATAGGTTGTTTTACACCTATATATTTATATTTTTCACCATATGCTACATCTACATATTCACATACATTTATTCTATTTACATTGTTCATTCTGTACACTGATATTTCATACTGAAAAACATGGCATAAGTGAAATACACAATTATACCCCACATCTATAATTTATTGCCTGAATAAATACAAGTGAGGTGCGACCATAATCATGAATCTCACGGCTTATGGAACCAGTTTAATTACAGTTGCAAGTTTCCTAGTCTATTCCTTTCTCTACTAGGAAAAAGTAGCACAGAAATTCTATTCCCTTTTCTGGGCAGGCATTTTATTCTTGCCTTTATCTTGGCCTACTGGTGAACAATGAAAAATCCCAGCTAAAAGTTGCAAATGAACAGTTCAGTACTGAAACCAGGCACTTTTTTTTTATTATTATGGGGGTTGCTGCCCCTCACCAAGGGACTGTGAAATACACTCTGGGTTGCCTTAGCGGAAGGAACTCCTCTGAATTTTCCTGCTCACCTACACTGGTGTCACATTAGATATTTCACTTGCGTCTGTTTGGTCTCCCTAACCAGACTGTCATCAGAATATAAATATGGCTTCAGTTTGGTTAGTGTTTTTCCTTAATTCTATCATATTAAGTAATGCCTCACTAATTTCTGCAAGCCAGACTGTTTCCATCATCTTTAAAGGGGGAGTCCAAATTATTTGACCTAATAAAAGGTTGTTGTGTTGAGCGAAAGAAGCCAGACCCAAGAGTGCATATTGAATTATTCCATTTACATAAGATATTTTTTTAAAAAACAGACAAAACTAACATATCTGTTAGAAACCAGGGCAGTGGTTACCTTAGGCAGAGGTGGTAACTGGAATGGAGTGTGAGTGATGTTTCTGGTGTGTTGATAATGCTCTGTTTCTTGATCCGGAGGCTAGTTACGTGGGTGTGTTCCACTTGCAAAAAAAATGCATCAAGCTTAAGATAAGTGTGCTTTTCCATAAGGATATCTTATTTTATCTCAATAGAAAATTTGGCTTTTGTGTCAACTCTGCCTCAAGTAAGTGGGAAACTACAAAAGCTGGGGACTTGGGCATCTTTTAATCAAACTATGTATCAATGTCATTTCAAAGGTTTTGTTATGTGTGATCTTCCTTGAATGAGAATGGCAACAAGCGTTTTTTATCACACAGATTTCCTATGTGTCTTTTTTCTGCAGTCCTGATACAGTCTATGAACCAACCAAACTTAGGGAAAAGTAAAACAGTTAAGTCCTGTATCTCCACCTTATTTACAATATAATGCACCCTACAGAAAATAATCACAGAAACACAGAAAATGACTTCTCCAGAGATGAGAAATGTGCACATGATGCCACTTTCTCAGTTATCTCCTTCCAGAAGTACATCTTCTATAATCTGGGAGAAGAGTAAATTAACACTCCAACTCCAAAGATCAATAATTATGATATGAGAGAGACAACAGTGGAAAGAATAAACGTCCTTGGGCTTAATTTACTAGGAGGAAAGAACAGTCAGAGAAAAAAAAAAAAAAAAAAAAAGACCGAGAACACTGAGCTCTCTTCTGAAATGGCAGAAAGACCACTTTCCCCTGCATAAATGAAGGCAGGGCTGATACAAAACATTATCTGGCTATTATTTAACCTCCCCTACCCAGCCTATTTTAGCTCAGTAGGAATTTCACCCACTAGGTGGACCTTGGAGTTCATCCACCACCCCAATAAACACTGCATTATTTGAAGCAATGATCACTTCTTCCAAGCAAACCAACAAACCCGAGGTATTCAACCTCTGATAACCTGCCTACTACTAAGGAACTTCAGTGGAATTAGGGGATTAAAGATGCTGTCCCCAAACTGGCCTAAGGTTACCCAAGGCGAGAAGTTAACAGCAGCAGTTATATTGATCTACTCATACTCAAGGATTACTCAGTCTTCTGGGCAAGAAAAGAAAGCAATTAACAAACTACCAATAAGGAAAGGTGTTTTGAAAATAGTGGAAAAAACGCCCTCTACCCTTCCTTTCAAAAGTAACGTCAGATCTAGTCTGGTTGCACAGACAATTTGTGAAAATATATGAAAACTGCAGTACGGTTATAGATGATCCTTACACTTTAGCTTGTTCTCAATTGCAAAAAAAAAAAAAAAAAAAAAAAAATGCACATAATGTAACACTCTCCTGTCTAAATTGCTTCAAACTTTCTCAGAACGACCTTCATCGTGGTGGATTCTTTTTCTGCAAACCTTTGCAGGTTGCACCTGCTTCACACAGAACCACTGGAAGCAAACTAGGAGGAGACAGAAGAAATAGGAAGGTTTAAACCAACACAAATGGATTTTGTACCCAAAAAAAAAAAAAAAGTTTAGTCTAAAAAGGGAGGTCCAGTGAGAAACAAGACAGAGGGGGAAACAGACACGTCTGGCTAACTCCCAAGGTAGAAATCATGACTCATCAAAGCTTTCAGAGGGGACAGAACCAGACTTTGCATTTGTCTTGAGTTCATCTTCGAGCCAAGAAATGGTCTCTTAACTGGTAACTGAGAACTTTAACTGAGAACTCTTAACTGTCCTGGGTCTGTAACAGCTGGCTGTGAGGTCTTGGGCAAAACCTCTAACGTCTCTGAGGCTCGGTTTCCTCATCAGTAGGTGACTCCAAGGTCCACTCCAGCTTTAATAGTCTATCCTTGAGATTCCCGGTCCCATACTAACGGGAACTGGTCCACTGGGGGGAGCTGCAGAACTTCCTTCTTCTCACAAACTCCAAGGCCCCGGGGCCCCAACTCTCAGGAGATGCTGAATTCCTGGAGGAAGGTGGTTCTGCCGGCTCGGGGAGAGGGTGCAAGAGCAACCCTCTCCGTGAAACGGGGCCGCGACTGCACGAGTCCTGTCTCTACGGACCCTGCTCCCTGCGACTCCGGAAGTAGCTCCCTACCCCTGCCCCGGGTTTAGATGCTCCAGAGATGAGGGCCAAGCTTATATCAGGGCAGACTACCGGGGGCTCAAGGAGGCACACAGAGCAGGGGGACGGAAACCTCAGTCCTGGAAACCGCTCCTGCCAAGAGGAAGGCTGGAGAAGTCGGGAGAGGTGCCGGGAGCCCGCCAGGCGGGGGAGAGGCGCGTGGGACAAGACAGGAGGAGGGCAGCCCTTATCGGTTCCCTATCCCACTAGCTTCGCTGCCGGGGTCGGAAATCCAGGTTCCTTGGCGCGAAACTAGGGGCGGGTCCGGAGGCGGAGGCGACAGCGCCCGGCTGGGTGTGCGCGGCTGCGACCCCGTCACTCCCCCGCCGCCTCCGCCCCTAAACCTCGGCCCTGTGCGCGAGCGAGCGAGCGAACGCAGCAAAACAAAACAAACTAGTGCCGGCTTCCTGTTGTGCAACCCGCTCCTGAGTAAGTCGGGGGCCGAAAGGGCGCCGCGGCTGGGAAGCCCGGGCGGCGGGGACCCGCGCGCTCTGCCCGCCCCGGCCGGAGCCTGTAGCCCGGAGTAGCCATGGCCGGGCTCGCAGCCCCGCACGCTGGCCACCGGCCCCCTCCAAGCCAGTGTCTTAAGCCTATGGTTTCCCTTCGCTTCTCGCCTCCCAAACACCTCCAACAAGTCGGAGGGCGCGAACGCGGAGCCAGAAACCCTTCCCCAAAGTTTCTCCCGTCAGGTACCTAATTGAATCATCCATAGGATGACAAATCAGCCAGGGCCAAGATTTCCAGACACTTGGGTGACTTCCTTATCCCCGAGGTGACTTGTCAGCTCCAGTGAGTAACTTGGAACTGTCGCTCGGGGCAAGGTGTGTGTCTAGGAGAGAGACCGCAGCTCACTCACGCTTTCCAGAGAGCGACCCGGGCCGACTTCAAAATACACACAGGGTCATTTATAGGGACTGGAGCCGTGCGCAGGACAAAGTCTCCGAGACTGAGACATTTTCCAAACAGTGCTGACATTTTGTCGGGCCCCATAAAATGTAAACGCGAGGTGACGAACCCGGCGGGGAGGATTCGTGTCTGGCTGTGTCTGCGCACTGGCGGCGTGGGAGGTTATAGTTATAGACCCGGCGGCTGCGGGTCGCCGGGCCGGTACCGGCGAGGAGTGTAGGTACCCTCAACCGGACCACCTCTTGCAATCATGGGGACACCGGCTTGGATGAGACACAGGCGTGGACAACAGTCTTCGTGAAGCTCCACAAACACGTGGAACTTGAAAATACAACTACTGCCTCGTGTGTGCGCGAGAGACCTCACGTCACCCCATCAATTCCCACTTCGCCAAAGTTTCCCTTCAGTGGGGGCTCTGGAGTGGCGCGCCCCACGCCCGTGCGTCCTGCAACTTGCCCTGATTGTGTACCCCTCTGCCCCCTCTACTTAAAATGAAAAAACAAAAACTGTTCCTAATTAGCGAAACTTTAAAACCCTGTTGATCTTTCTGTCTTCTACATTGGGCGCTCTTAGGCCACTGACAGGAACACTGTTTGAACCCTAATTGTTGCTATCTCAGAAAGCGCAGGTCTCTCAGTGACCTATGACTCTGGGGATTGGGGTGCGCGTATCCTTAAACCCGCGCCAACGCCACCGGCTCAGCGTGGAAAACTATTTCTAATCCCTAGTTTGCGTCTCTGAGCTTTAACTCCCCCACACTCTCAAGCGCCCGGTTTCTCCCCGTCTCTCGCCTGCGAGCAAAGTTCCTATGGCATCCACTTACCAGGTAACCGGGATTTCCACAACAAAGCCCGGTGTGCGGGTCCCTTCCGCCGGCCAGCCAGCGCGAGTGACAGCGGGCGGCCAGCACTGACGAGGAGTAACTTGGGGCTCCAGCCCTTCAGCGCGCTCCGCGGGCTCTGCCTCCTTCGGAAATGAAAACCCCCATCCAAGCCGGGGGACGGAGCGCGGAAACCCGGCCCAAGTGCCGTGTGTGCGCGCGCGTCTGCGAGGGCAGCGGCGGCAGGGGGAGGAGGAGGCAGAGGCGGGGCGGCTGGACCCTCTGCATCAGCTCATTCTCCCCTGCTACACACATACACACGCAAATAATGTTTCTAAAAAGTTGAGTTGCGACTTTGTGCCTCGCCTGTCCTGTTCATCCTTGTCCTGGGCCGGGGAGTGCTTCTGGGGGCCCACCCCGGGATGCTGGCTAATTGCTGCAGGCGGCTTCCGTCGCCGGTGCGACCCTGGACGGCCTCGGACGGCTTACAAGGGGTCCTGGGAGGGGCAGTGGCCGCGGCACTCGGCGCCGGTGCCCGTGCGCGCCGCGCTCTGGGCTGCCCGGGCGGCGCAGTGTGGACGCGGCTGCAGGGAGAGGGGAAGGGGGAAGAGGGAGGGAGGAAGGCGGCCTGGCGAGGAGTGTGGATGTGTGTGCGGCCGCGAGGGCCGGCCTGCAGCCAGCTGCTTCCTGAGTGTGAGCGCTCGAGGGGGAGGGGGAAGAGTGGGGGCGGGCTCGCTGGTCACTAGGCTGACCAATTCGAAGGCTGAGCTTGTGTCTCCCTCTTGACGCGTACACACACACACACACACATTCACACTCACACTCCCAGTACTCCAGAAGTCCAGAAGTCGAGGAATTCCAGAATTCCAGAACAGGGTAACAGCAGGGAGACACTTCGACTTCTTCCTGGCCTTATTTGTTAAACTGACTTTTATTTTAACATGAAAAAGGTGTTAGTGTTTAGACAGGATTTGATGTCAGGTCATAAAAAAATAAATGAACAAACAACAACAACAAAAAAATCCGGTAGTAACACAGAGAGAACAACACAGTGAAAAATGGCAAAAGGGTTGCTTTGAAATTTGGAATCGGATGCACATGACAACTTCGAAACTGGATAGGTGAAGCACTAAGAAAGCGTCTGGCATCTTTTCCAAGTATAGGCAGGGAAGAGAGGAAGGTGATGGAAGTGTTGGAAGGCTATAAAATTTCTAACACAGGCAGTTAGGAATGGAGGTATATTCCCTGCATATGTTACATCTCTAAAGTGGCACTTTATGAATTCAACATCCTCAGCCTCATACCCTACCTAAGCTCTGACCCACCATCCCTTCTGCTTGTGTTGATCAGAGCCCTCAAAAGGTTGTTACAAGAAAGTCTGCTTTTAGTAGTTCATCACATGTATTGCCACAGATGCAAGGACTTCCATCTTGGGAATCTAGGTATGTAATGCACACAATATCCTCCACGTAGGCCTTTCTGCAGTTGAGAGTATTATTCACCCTCATGAATTAAATGAGTGAGGATGCCACCAGACACTTTTAGAATTTCACAAGTCCTTATATTCTATTCTAATGTTCCTACTCCAATATAAATTAGCAATCAGGTAGTAGATGCTTTGATCAAGATAGAAGTCCTCAAGGACACAAATGACTTACCCCAGAGAGCCAAAACTAAAAGACTGTTGGCAGTTTTCATTTATCTAATTTCAGTAGGAATATTACTAGGTTTGGTCTGTATCCATGATATTAACACAAGCAAAAGAAGCCTGGTTTCCACAGTACTTTTTCTTTTCTTTTCCTTCTCCTCCGGACACAAACTCATCAGAATATTAATCACCAGAATATTTGTCAGCAGAAGTAGGGGAAGAAAAATAACAAGAGTTTAGGATATGTCATTCTGTCAATTTTCCAGTTTCTCTCTGTTCATCTCTTTTAAATGCAAGTATCCAGGCCCAAGATTGGCAATAGATGGGCTCAACCACACATAAGAAAAGAAAATACTCATAAAATGAAGCATGCAGCAACATCACAAAAACAAAGAAACCAAGTGGTGGAAATTGCCATGACTATTCCATTGTGGCTAGTTATTGCAACATGCCTGACATTCACATAAAAACTCTTCTTCATTAACTCCAGCCTTCAGGAACAGAGCAAGATGGGAACACTAACCCTTCAATGCATCATGGGAACTTCTGTTCATCAGATTCTTGTGCTGTACAACAACTGCTCCCCAGGAACAAGACAAGCCTGGGTGGAGGCTGCAAAAAACCTTTCCAACGTCCCTTAAATATCATTTCAAATACAATGGTTTTGATGCATAGACTGGTATCCTAGGGGCTTGCAGAGCTTCTGAAACTTCCCAAATGATGGGAACAGCTTAGCTGGAAAAGAAAAAATATATAGTGCTACACCCAACTTTAATCAACGGCTCATGGAAAAAAACACTGGGAAACTTATGAGTCATCGACCTGGAGATCCCCAAAATCTCTTCATTTATAAGAGCCCAAGAGTGGGAATGTCATTTTATTTAGGTGTGATTTTCATGAACATCTAACATTCCTAAAATATTTACCACTAAAGAGGTATAGTGCTTTGGTTGAATTTTTTTCTTTTTTTTTTTTTTTTTCTGGCCAAGAATGTAGATCTGCAATGTTCTTATATTCCATGAGTTATAGTAAAAATGCAGTTGTTGTTGTACCAATACAACCCTGGAGTGACTCAGAATGAGATCTGTACCTCTTCTGGGCTGAATTGGTCAGCAGGGGTGAGGGAGGGTGGTAATGAGAGACAGTGAGAAAGGAAATAATGTAGTTCGGAAATGATACTCTCCCCTACCCATGAGCTCTCCATCGTGCTCAGGAATCATACTCTGGCAGCCCTTCAGCCAGATAGCTGGGAACTGCAGCCCAGTCTGTATCTTCCCTCTCTAGAGACCCGTGTTGTATGTGCCTCAACCGCTGACTCAGAGCAGCTGACTCAGCAGACAGGCCCCTGCTGCCAGCTCCAGTCCAGTTCTCATTCATTTGAGAAATATTCAATGAGTACATACTCTGTCCAAGTATTGGGACTAAAGGAATTAACACGTGTATGCATTCTACATGTGAGGATATTATGGAAAACTTTTTGCCCAGTGTCTCAGTTATAGCAAACCCTCAAGAAATGGGGACCCTTTCCATATATTACCTTGTCTAATCCTCAAAACAATTGTATGAGGTGGATATGAATAATCTCCTATTTAGAAGCCAAGAAGTTGAAGCTCAGTAAACAGTTAAAGAGAGTCAGAGACAGAGCCAGATATGCCAGTTTAGAAGCCCCAAGTTCAATCAACATTACTGTACTACAAAATAATTGTGCATGCTCTTTGAATGTGTATAAAACATATTGCAGGTGTATAAAGTGCAAAGCATCTTCTGATCAATGTTGGATGAGCACAGTGAAGTTTGTAGGGAATGTGGAGGAGGCACGAATAATTTCCTGCAATGTGACATGGAGTAGCTTGGCTGCTTGAGCTGGACTTCAAAGAATGAGTAGAGAACTGATAAGCAGAGGAGACCATTTCAAGTAGAAGAATCAGCATCAGAAGGGGCACAGAAGGCATAAGTCCTGCATAGCAAGCAGCTCACTCAAAGCTCGAATACAAAATAGAAACATCTACAGTCTCACAGCAATGAAACACTCCCGAAGGAACGTCCTAACAGCAAAACTTCAGAACTGTTATTTGAGTCACTTTGAGTGCTCTGACTGTAAACTACTTACAAACTTGCAAAGAACTATGATCAGATTCCTACTCCCATAAAGTGTCCATGAAAAGAAACAAGTTTGAACCCCAAAATGCAGAGAAATTGAGCTAATAGCACCAGTGATAGTATGCCTAGTTATTAAAACACAGACGCACATACACACACACACACACACACACACACACGAGCTGGCAAGAGTCCAGTTACGTAGAAATGCAGCGGAAAAAGTTAGTGTTTGCCAACTTTAAGAGGGGGAACTAAATGTGTAAAATGGAAAGTTTCCATTTTCCTTTCCTGTGTGAGTAGTACAAATAGTGGAATGCAGCAAATTTCACATTATGTTATCAGTGTGTGATATACTAAGAAAACTTAAGCTGACTTTTCTACTAATTTGTCACAAGTATGTTCAGCCCAGACTCTTTGGCTCACATACACATCAGTGATATAATTTTTATTAAAAAATTGTCATTTACACCTATCACATTCACAACATCATACCTCTTTTCCTAAGTCAAAGCTGTAAATATTTTACTCCATACAATATCTCTCAATCTTGTCTAATTGGTGAAATGTTTCTTCCTTTTTTATACAAACCAAGCTGAGATGTATCTAAAATTCAGAGAAAGGTTGATGAGGTATTCCTTGACATATTACTTAGGTATATCTACAAAGAGCTTACCATAACAAACATAAATTCATAGATATATACAATATTCCACAGGCAGCCAGTTATTCTTTCACAAATTAACATCTATGCTGGCCAACTATATGTGATGTTGTAAAATTAATTACCTAATCCCAATGCTATCTTATCTATAACTGCCTTCTATAAGTGCCTCTTAATGACCATAACTTACTTTTCTTCATATGCCTTTCATGGCCTCGAAATAGTACTGGGCACTAGTAAGTAACTAATGCTAATCTAATAAATGGATTAATTAATGAGAGAATGAAAGAATGGTTTCTTTACCTTCAGAGATGATAAATAACACAACTAATTATTACGTATGTGTATAATCATTTCAGTGTTCCAAAAGAGGCTAACAGATGCTCTTTGAATGTGTGCAAAGCACACTGCAAGTATACAAAGTACAAGGCATCTTGTTATCAATGTCAGATGAGCATAATTAGTGTGTAGGGAGTGTGAAAGAGGTAGGAATGATTTCTTACATTGTGATATGAAGTAGCTTTCTGTACCCCTAGGCTTTTTATTATAAACTGAAGATTTAAATATTACCTCCTATTTCTTGAAGAAAATTCAATTTCTTTAAAGAAAATTCAAAGACTTTGTGCAATGCTTAGAGTAAGGAGGAGAGCCCGTCTGTGCCCTGCTCCAGTGACCCTTTCCTGTCTGACACCCACTACTAAACCAGGTCATTTGCATCATACCCTGAATTCTAGCCTCAAAATAAAAATAAATAATGGGGAGAAAAGGGAAGAAAAGAAATGGAAAATAGGGAATTAGGGTGCAGAGAAGAAGGTGAATTATTTAAAAACTAGTGGAAATGAAGAAGGCAGCACAGCACTGGTACATCAGGATAACTGAGAGCAACTAGTTAGTTTGGGGCAGAATTAAGCTCTGGAACAAAAGCAATTCAGTGGCTTTTCAGACTCCTCCCCAACTCACCTCGAGTCTTAAATATACCTGCAAAGGGGGTCGAAGAAACTCAGAGATTTTCCACAAATCCTAACTTCTCACAATGTTAAAAGCACGCGGGAGATTTTCACATGTATACACATTTCTTTTCTTAACTCTATACAGCAGAGAAGAGTGTAATTTTATTGTCCATGGAACAAATGACCAGTTGCCTCCAAAGCAGACCTGCCCCGGGTAAGAGTGTTGACTTCCTTCAGGCTGGGGGCACTGCTCTAAGTTCATGATCTACATTTTTTTCACTTCATTCTCACAACATCCGAATCAGGTAAGATCTAGCACAACTTCCATTTTACAGATGAGAAAACAGATGCAGAGAGAGGTGGAATATCTCCCCACTGTCAACCAACTCATGTGGGACTAGCCAAACTTCTACCTATTAGCCATTGCTCTATTACCTTTTCAGGGCGGGAAACCCTGCTTCCACAAGACAATTATTTGTTTATTCACTCAGGCAGGTGGTATGTTGGAAGAAGAGTGGACTTTGGAATCAGAAATCCTGGAATCCCAACTTCACCACTAACCGAGAGACCTTGAGCTGGTTCCTAAACCACAGGGAACTTCAATTCCACTACATGAGTTATTGCAAAGGTTGAATGGGAATTGTGACACTGGCCAGCACACATGTAAAACCAGGGGCATCCCCTATATAAGGAGCCCAGCCCAAGATCTTCAAGGGAAATTGATCCCAGCCCCAGCTCCACTGATGGGCTTGGTGATTCAGAGAGGAATCTCACTCCCTTAGTCAAAGTGAATGGCTCATAAATCTGGGCGTAAGTCAATCCATGCAAGACATTCTCCTGGCTATAGGGATTGGTTAAAAAATGGGCATGTAACCCAGTTTGGGCTAAATGAGATGTGAGCAGGAAAGTTATTTGATAGCTTCTGAAGAAGGTAACTTCTCTTTCTAGAGAGCCTCTGGAGAGGTAGCCTTTTCTCCTCTATGTGTTGTGGAGAGAAAAAAAAAAAAAAGTGAAACTGATTTCCTCTCAGCCTACACAGAAGGCTCACACTTGGTGAAGGGAAGGGTGGAGAAGATTACAGAGAATAGCCCTGATGGAACCACACCTAATTTCTACCTGACCTCTTAATTTTTTCATTTGTATGAGTTACTAAATCCCTTTTAATTTCTAAACAAATAATTATAGCAACTTATAGAAGTACCTAAGGTATTAAGGCACCATCATGAATACAAAGATAAGCAAGACAAACTTCAAGGGGCTCACCACCTAATAAATATTATACTTAGCTTTTATGACATCATTTTAGTCTTTCTTTTGTTGTTTTTTGTTTTTGTTTCTAAATAGGGTCTTGCTTTGTCACCCAAGCTGTAATGCAGTAGTGTGATCATAGCTCACTACAACCTCAACCTCCTGGGCTCAAGTGATCCTCTTGCCTCAGCCTCCTAAGGAGCTGGGACTACAGGTGCATGCCCTCATTTCGTTTATTTTTGTAGAGGCAGGGGGGTCTCACTATGTTGCCCAGGTTGTGGGTTTTTCAAGTAAAGTTATGGCTTATACTCTCTTCAGGACCCTCCTACCATTTGGTCAGTTTGATATTATGCAAGAGAAATTCCATTTCCCCAGTAGTTACACAATGCCCCCTTTCAGACCAGCTAGTCAACCCTGTGAGGGTCAGATAGAGTAGTTTATCCATTTGGTTGTCAGACAACTGCCTCGAACAGCCAGGCCATTTCTACATGTTCTCAGTTACTGGTTAACAAATATTGCCCCAGAATTCAGCACCTAATAGGAAATACATTCATTTCCAAATTCCCACTGAAATTGGATTTTTCTCATTCCTAGATAAAATGGAGACACCAAGATTTTCCTGGAATGGCATTCAGAAATAGAGAAGGAATCATAGAGACATGTCTGCCCAGCCATCTCTGAGTCTCATGCCTTTTTGCTGTTGCTGCTGTTATTACTCCTACCTTGGAAAGTTTCAGCTCATCCTTGAACATCCTCCCCACCCCCATGCTTTTCTGTCTTCTGTTTCATAACTAAATGCCATTTGAAACTCTAGCTATAGATACCCCTGCTGATATAAGCAACAGGGGCAGAGAGTCCTTAGATTCTAGACTGAATTTAGGCCCCAGCAGTTAGACAATGGGAACTTGATAATAATGATGTTATCTCAGCAGATTGCATAAGTCAGAAATGTTCTCCCTGTCACAGCTTTCTTTTTCCTTCCAGCAAGAAGTGGACATTAAGGAGAAAGTGAAGGTGGCAAGTTATGAGTGATCAGTTTAAGACACAGTTTAGTTATGGCAATGATAACAACTCAGATTTATTAGGGGCTTATTATGTGCCAGGCTGAGCAAAGTACTTAAGACTCTTGATCTCATTTAATTCTCGCAGTATAGGGGCTAATAAGTGGTAGAGGTGAGAGTAGGACCCAGCCTCACTTGGCTCTAGGGCACACACTCTTAGCTGTAATACTCTACTGCCTCCATAAAGTATGCTTATTATAATACATGTTGATGAGATATGTGATAAACATAATTTATGTAAAAATTAAGAACAAGATATATTGTATAAATTATATATGTAATGACCTGCGTATATGACACTACTGTGATACTGAACTTCTTAGAGTTCCTCAAAGCCTGCTTTGCAAACTTTCCAGAGCCCCCGAGCCTGCTGTTTTATCTACACAGAATGACCTTTACTATCCACCTACTCTTACTCTGAAGCTTTCTCTGATAGGAAGAATAATGTCCCCTCCTGTGCCCCAACAACAACGACAAAAAATCCACATCCTAACTCCTGGAACCTATGAATATGTTAGATTACATGGCAAAAGGGACTTAAGGCTGCAGACGGAATTAAGCTTGCTAATTAGTTGCCTTTGAAGTAGGGAGACTATCCTGGACTATGCAAGTGAGCCCTGGATTAGGGATGTGGTAGTCAGGGAAGCAGAACCATAGAGAGACTAGGTGTAGGAAGGAGCTATTAACCAAGGAATGTGGGCAGCTCTAGAAACTGGAAAAGGTAATGGAATAATTCCTTCCTAGAGCCTCCAGAAAGGCATGCAGCCCTGCCACACCTTGATCTTAACCCAAGGAAACTTGTGTTAGACTTCTGTACTACAAAACTGTAAGATACAATTGCAGGTTGTTTAGGATGCTATTTAGGGTAATTTGTGACAGCAGCAATGCACTTTCTCAACTTTCCTCTCTCCCTTCTCCCTCAGACCCAAACACTGCTGGCTCTCAGCTCCCACAGAACACTGTCCTTATAGTATTTAATGCTATTGATACTATCTGGGGCCCGACCATGTATATTCCATCCTTCCCTTAGCTTCTTCAGGAGCATTGTGGCTTGGTATCACGACCCACCTGAGAGCCTTAACCCTGCCACCACCCACTTTCTGCTGCAAGCACAGGCACTGTCAAGCGAAAGGACCCACAGCCCATGAACTGCAAGGAACAGGAAAGGCAGGAGAAAGAGAATATAAGAGGAGAGCAGCAGGGGGATGCAGGAAGGAGGAGGATAAAGGGATTACCAGTGGAGAGAAGGTGAGACAACACAGAGAGGGAAGGAATGAAGGGGGAAGACATGGTCAAAGAAGAGGAGAAAGAAGGAAGGGCGCTGGAGGAGGACACAGAAGTTAGGGTGGCAACGAAGAGGAGAAGGGAGAATAAACAGAAGGGACCTTGTTCTGCCCCCACCCATCTCCCACCTGAACACCCTCTCCTCCCTCCTCCCTGAAATCTCCCCCAGCCGTGAGTATCCAGTCCTAGTGCCTCTTCCTTGCAGTGGCTGTCAGTGCTGGGTACTCTTTAGAATACCCGGAGAAACTTGCCAGGCCCCACCCCCCCCCACCCAGAGATTCTGACTTAATCAGCCTGGATAGGATCTAGGCATCAGGACTTTTTATTAGCTTCCTAGGAGACAAATGGGCAGCCAGGGTGAAGAACCATTGTCATAAAGCCCTTTTTGATCTCTTTGTCTCACCTGGGATGGCTCCTACAGTCAAACTCAGAGCCCTCATCTAGGTCTCACACTTGGCAGCTGGAGAGACTGAATTGATACAATTTTAGAACCCAGACCCCAGAGCCAAACTGCTGGGATTTAGTCCTGACTCCACATTCAATAGCTGAGCAACTTTAGGGCAGTCACTTAAGCTCTTTGTGCCTGTCTCTCTATCTGCAAAAGGAGAATGAATACAGTCAGGTATTTGCCTTACAGCATTGTTTTGGAGACTGAGTTAATATTTGTTAAGTGCTTAGAACAGTGGCTGCCACACATAATGTATGATAAAAGCATTTTTTTAGATAAAGCAAAATCAGCCTGCATCATCTCTGAATTGTTACTCTATCTTGTCAAGCTGTTTAACCTTTTGTGTACATGCCGGTGCCCGGTTTACAACTGCCCTCTTCTGTCATTCCCACCACACCAAAGCCATTGCTGTCTGCATCATAGGCACTCATAGTCTGTTAAGTGAACAAAGAAGAAGCAAGAAATAATTCCAAAATATATATAAGCTGTTCATTAAAATTAAGACTTGGCTGTGAGTTAATACTTTTTTTTAAAAAAAAAAAAAGTCATTTAAACAATTTCCACTTATGAACAAAGGTCTTAGGCAGTGGTTAGCGCGGGGGGGAGCACAGTATAAGTAACAGGAGATGTGTGGCATAAGGAAGAGTCCTGAGTGGTTCTCAAATTGGACAATTCTGATATCTAACTGAGGTTACAGAAAGTCATAAAGTAAGCTGAAAAAAGAAGAGAGGTGGAAGTTCTGAAAAAATACCCAGGTCAGAGGAATAAAAGGCCACAAAAGGCAAACTTACTACTTTATCATTGTGCCTAAGGCAGGCCCAGTCTACATTTCTATTTTGATGACTGATTTGCATACACACTCATATACATTTTAACTCTGAAAGTAGAAGTTCCATATGTGTTTTATTTACTCTCATTTATTTTTTATCTTTACCAGTTGGCCTATTTTTTTTTTCTTCGCATGACATCAGGAGATCATCATTGCAACAAGCAACTCAGCTTAGAAGCGCTGGGATAACTCCGAAAGAGATACTTGAGACAAGATGTAGAACTTTGTATTAGAGTACAATAAAATTTACAATGCACAAATTTGGCGGCCAAAAGATTTCTCTCAAAGGTATGAAAAGATGTCTGTGCTATATTTTCAAAGAAACCAAATAAGACGTGGTCCCTGAATCACTGTCTGAACGCAAACAGCATTTGGCTTTGATCTGAGTTGTTGAAAACTATGACCAATTTATCCTGAGGATGCCAAACCATCAGAGAATGTTTTTAAGTCTGGATTTCCATATCAGGATTCTGCTACACACTTTTTCTCTTCATTTCACATTACATAGGGCCAACCCAAAATAGTACTTCCAACAATGGATGTAGTTGGTATGATAATTTCACATCTAGTTATGGGCAAGGGGTAGATGGGCCTTTTTCTTACTGACATGCTCATGTGGCCCAAGAAATATATATAAAAATATAATTGAACAGTAAATGGAATTATTTGGTATAATCCCCCTTCTATACTGTATTGATAGACTTCTTAGGCAGACTCAGCCAGTTTCCGAGTGAATGGGGAATAAGGAAAATTTCATAAACTCGCTTGTCAAATGACTGTGCCCCAGTGTGCCTCTCCAATCTACCCGAGTCACACCTGCTGCCAGCCTTCTTCCTGCTCTCCACCTGGTCCAAGAAGAGTCACTGCCAATTTTTTGAACTTCATTTGCAAACCTAAACCCCAAATATATCCACTAGTTTCAATGCCGAATCACAGTTGCAGTGCCCCTTCCTGCCTCCAAAGCTAAACTATATGTGTGTGAAGGTGCAGACACGGGGGGAACGGATCCAGTCCCATGAGGACATACACCAGCCATCTTGCAAGCATGTGCGACACACCAAGGACCTCCTACAATGAGCCAATCACCCAGGATTACCCGCTTTTGGGTCTCAGTAGGATTTTTTGGGAAGGTGATGAGGACTTGATCAGCACATACAGTCTCTGAAGCACTTTCCACTCTGCCCACATCCTTCTGAAATAAGTAAATGGGGGTGGTGATGTTGATGTTTTACACTTCTCTACAATTTAGGGCATCTAAATCACCCAAAGGTAGGTATTTGTCTAAAATCATAGTCTGAAGCTAGAGATTTGGACCCATTCTGCATTCAGGGTGCATCTTCAGATTTCAATACAGACGAGGTGTAGAGGATTTGGAGGGCAGTGGGCAACTTCTAAGGATGGAAACTTTATAGAAGTGCCTAATCCTAAAGCCAGAGTGTCTTTGCAGGAGTTCTTAATGCTTAAGGAGTCTGTGGATAGAAGACTTTTGGCCAGGCCTGGTGGCTGATGCCTATAATCCCAACACTTTGGGAGGCCCAGGCAGGCAGATCACTTGAGCCCCAGAGTCCAAGACCAGCCTGGCCAAGATGGCAAAACCCCGCCTCTACTAAAAATACAAAAATTAGCCGGGCATTGTGGCACATGCCTGTAATCCCAGCAACTTGGGAGGCTGAGGCAAAAGAATCACTTGAACTGGAGAGGTGGAGGTTGCAGTGAGCAGAGATAGCACCACTACACTCCAGCCTGGGTGGCAGAGCAAGACTCTGTCTCAAAAAAGTAACTAAATAAATATAAAGTGTTTACCTTTTGTAATCCCATGTATTTCATTTTAGACCTTATTATGAGAAGCAGTCCACAAGCTTCACCAGACTCCCAAAGGAATCCATTACACAATAAGTTACTGACCCCTGCAACTGTCAGGGCCCACTCCCCCTCCCTGCAAAGCCAGAATAACTCCACACCCAGACACCAGATCTGCATCCCCCCAACTCCTACCCCTACCCTGACTTCCACCGTCTGTCTTCCCCAACAGCAGCATGGTGGCCCTGACCCTCCTGCATCAGCCTTATCACTGACCCCCTCTTTTAGAGTCACCTCCCCTGCCTTCTATAAAACACTGTCTTGTCCTGGGAGTTTGGGTTGTATGTTTAAAGACCGCCAGCAGTGGTCGTCTGACAGGGGAGCAGGGCAGGTGGTTAGGTGACAGGAATTTGGTTCCATGATGTCTTCATTTTTAGAGTAAGCCCATTTTACTTAAATGATCAAGAAAACAGAAAAGATCTTTTAAAAATCTATTCTTCTTGTAAGTGGAAACTACATGATGAGAACACATGTACACAAAGAGAAGAACTACAGACACTGGGGTCTACTTGAGGGTGGAGAGTGGGAGGAGGGAGAGGAGCAGAGAAAAATAACTATTGGGTACAAGGCTTAGTATCTGCATCACAAAATAATCTGTACAACAAACCCTTATGACGTGAGTTTACCTGTATAACAAACCTGCACATGTATGTCTGAACCTAAAATAAAAGTTTAAAAAAAGAAAGAAAGAAAGAAACTTTACATGCTGGGCATGGTGGCTCACACCTGTAATCCCAGCAATTTGGGAGGCCAAGGCTGGCAGATCACTTGAGGTCAGGAGTTCAAGACCATCCTGGCCAACACGGCGAAACCCCATCTCTAATAAAAATACAAAACAGAGCCAGGCAGTGGTGTGCACCTGTAATCCCAGCTACTGGGGAGGCTGGGGCACGAGAACCACTTGAACCGGGGAGTGGGAGGTTGCAGTGAGCTGAGATCGCACCACTGCACTCCAGCCTGGGTGACAGAGTGAGACTTCGTCACAAAAAGAGAAACTTTCCAATTATACACATACACAGGCACCCATATGAGCATGCATGTACATACATGCAAATTTTGCCAATAAATTATTTGCAGTATAGTTATACATATGAAAAACAGATCTGCTCTTCCTCCCAATTTCTTCTTGATTGCGCTTGCATTCCTTGTCCTCCTCTCTTCACCTGACCATGCTGTTGCCTTAGTCCTCTTCTATCCTTTCCCTCTCTGTTTTATGGCTCTGCTCACTTCACTGTGGCTTAGTGGAACTGAAGGAGGTCTTGGGGCAGGTGGAGCTGGGTATGCCAGCCCTGAGGGCTGTGTCTTCAGCCAGATCTTTTAATCTCTGCTTCTCAGTTTACTCATCCATAGGAAGAGCTAACATTTTGCAGGTGCTTACTCAGGCCAGGCATGTTACATATATTAGTTCATTTAATCCTCACAATAACACTATGAGGTTGGTAACGTTAGCCCCACATGCACACACTGAGGTACAGAAAAATTAAATTACTTCCCCAGGATAGACAATGATAGTAGCTCCTCTACTTTTTCCGGTCTTCTGGCTTCAGAGTCTGTCCTTTTAGCACTATGCTATGCTGCTGCTTTGGGGAAGAAAAAAAAAGTCTCAAACTGAATTCCACATACCTGTGTAACAGTACTCTTTTGTTGATTAGAGATAACATGGGAGGTGGAGGTTGGACATACAGAATGCCCAGCACATAGTACGTGTAGCTGTCATCACACTCCTCTAATAAGCATCACCCTAAGCTTCCTCCGCACAACTCCATTAACTCTGGCAAGTGTGTCTGCTTCCATAGCTCACAGGAATCTTAGTTTGAGCAGCTGTCTTCTTTCTGAGCCATTGCTGCTCCCTCTTCAGCCATTCTGCTCACTGTGCCACCTCCCCCTCTCCATCTCACCCTGCCTGCTTTCTGGATGTTTCTGGCATCAGCTCCCATTGTTCAGAACCCATCTCCTCCCACCACCCAACTTGAGGTCCTCAGTTCTCTCAGCCAGACCAGTTTTCTAACCTCCTCATGGGTCTGCTGGCCTCCAGTCTCTCCCTACACAAATTTGGCTGACATGCGGTTGTCAGATTAATGGTCCTGGATGTGACTCTTTGATCTTGGACCTTGATTTTTCTCTCTGGCAGTGTCCCCTGCCCAATACTCTGTTCTTGAGTCAAAATGGACTCGTTACTAGAGTCTCCAAACACACCTTGAGTTTTACCTCTGCTGAGATGCCCTTCCTAGGCCAATCTCCCACCTTAAGATCAAGTTCCAATGCCAGCTCCTCCCACAGCCTTCCCTGGGAGTCTCAAGTGCACTTGGACTTCTTCTCCCTTGCATTTTGCACTGGGTGTGTGTTGTGGGAGGTAGGGGATCAGTGTGCATGGTCTTTTCCACCTCTAACTGATTTATAAGGTTTTACACAGTCTTGGGCCTCAATATTTGTTAAAAATATAAATGTGTAAATGGGAAAAACTGAAGTCCAGAAAGATTCACTGACAAAATCAATAAATCAGGTAGTTGAGAGATGGCATTACATAAAAATGTAGTAGCCATATTGCCTGAGTTTAAGCTAACTCTAGCGTTTATTAGCTGGTGTGACCTGGGGCAAGTAACTTAACCTTTGTGTGCCTCAGTTTTCTCAGCAGCAATGTGGGAATAATAATAGTACTTATCTCATAGGATGGTCATGAGGATGAAGTGAATTAATACCTATAAAATATTCAAAATGGTACTTAATACATTGTAAGCACTCAAATGTTAGCTAGTGTTTTTTTTTTTTTTATTAATGGCAGGACCCGAATCAGAATCAAGAACCTTTGACTTCCAGTCCAGTGCTCTTTCTCCCAGGCTCCATGTCTTGGCACTGTGTAGCCACCTGCCACTCAATGCTCTCTGTTTCCTCAGTGTCCTTACTCTTTGTTCAACTTCCCCACTCCATGCAACAAAGATGCATGTACATGGTAGGTTTGCATGTGCACATACATTCAAGTCAATAGGTAAATACTGCTTTTTCCATTTAAGGTAGTCTAGAATTTTGATGATACTATGTGGTCTTCAGTCAAAAAAAAAAAAGAAAGTAGGGGATCCTCTGTCACCCACAGTGCAGGATAAGCCTCTTACAAGAAAAGAACAGCTACAGAGTCTTTCATATCTTCTCTAGTTCCGAGATACTTCCACTAGCAGTTTCTGAAAAGTCACCATGACAGGTTCAGAACTCACATGGAAAAGAACACTGATTTTTCTGGAGCCAGACAGAACTGGGTTTAGATGTCAACTTTCTCATTCATTAGCCCTGGGGGTTTGGGCAAGTTCCTTTAACGTCTGTCCGTGAGCCTTCATACGGCTGTGGGCAGAATGGATGAACCAATTTTCAAAAGGCATTAAGCTCAGTGCCAGGCACCCAGCGAACCCTGCTGTTAGCTCGATTCCTTTGGGATGAGTAGTGCTGGAACTCTCAGGGATCCAGTGCTGCTGAGGGTGAAAATGGGAAGCCCCGAAAGCCAGTTTGCCAAGACCACAGCTTGTGGAGCCATTCCCCAGCCCAGCTGCTGAAGGAATATTTCCTGTCTACCCTTGTGGTCCTTCCACTCTCTCCTGCTGTTCTGACTCAACCAGAGTGTCTTTTCTCAGAGATACAACTCCCACCAAAGAGAAGAGAAAGAAGTCTAATTTCGGATCTCAGTTAATTTGGGAAATGGAATTTCTCACACTTAAAATCATGTGTCCCAGATGCATTTCCTAGTGAAAGAAACAAAGCTCGTCATCTTGTCAGTCTCTAGTGCACTTTTCAAGTTGACCCAACATGATATTGAGAGGACAAGCGATCATGCCTATCTCCAAAACAAGAAGCCTGAGACTGAATGGTTTGCCGGGAGACTCTGGGGTCCTTACTGTTAGTATCTCAGGGCTTGATCACTCAGTCCATGTTCTAAAACTCTATATGCGATGACACTTTTCTAAATGCTCTCCATTTAATAATAAGTTTAAGTTTTATTTTTAAATAAAACGAACCTCTGTTTTTTAAAGCCTTTAAATTGATTCAAACCCTTCTAAAACAGAGTTAGTTCCTAAACTTCACCCTCTGCTGCCTACATGCCTTAGAAATACAACTGTCTTCAGATCTCATGTTGCAGAACTATAACTTTACATAACAGCATTCAACCAAATATTGGTTCTGTTATTTCCGCACCAAGTCTGTTGATACTTTGTGCAATGAAAGAGTTTTCAATGGAAAACTTTTCATGGAAGACATACACTCAGAACACCTCACTCTGTGTGGCTACATTCTCATGAACTTCCCCGTGAAACACAGTGGGGACTGCAGACAACCTCCCTGCGTCTTCTGGGGCCAACCTCTCTGAGATACCTGCTCTTAGCCAAACCAAGAAGGAGGTTCCTGGAAGGAGAAAGGGTGACTTGGGCTGTCAGTAGGTGGCGCCCGTTCCCCAGCATTAGCCCTGACCCTAGCTCAGGGGTACCTGGACATGTTCTTCCAGGTATGGGCTTCTAGAATGCAGACCTCTTAGACCAGAAATCTCATGTTACCTCTTGGGATGCTGTTGCCCTGAAACACCAAGGTGTTCACAAGACTCTGCTACTCTAAATTTTAGAAAGGAAGCAGGATATTACATATTGTATTTTTTTAAATAAAACACATTCTTATCTGGGATGATCACAATGGAAATATTAAATACATACATATATATATGTATGTATGTATATGCCATTCCCCTTTATGAAGCATACAACACACTTCCCCTAATGCCACTGTCAGTCTATCCTCAACAAAAAAGATTTCTCCAACTTTTTCTGGTTTTGGAAGAGAGGTTAGGATTCCTACAAGCTAAATCTAAAGAATAATCATTAAACTCATACAGCTACCTTTGCAAATCTGATGATTGTTCACATAACCCCTTCACAGATTCTCCCATAAGGTCCCACAACTTGTTTTGTGTTTAAAATACATCTTCATTTTTTGTGGGTCCTTAACTGGACTGACTGTATTGCAAGTCAACAGATATTTTAGCAGCTCCTACTACTTGCTAGGGACAGAGTAGTACAGTAGGTCCTTAAATATCGCCATTTCATTCAACATCATTTTGTGATAACATTGATGAGAAAAACAAAATCAGTTCCTGGCCAGATCCACTGTATGGAGTGTGTATGTTCTCCACATGTCTATGTGGGTTTTCTCCGGGTACTCTGGTTTCCACCCACACCCCAAAGTGTGCATGCTAGGTGAATCAGCATGTCTAAATGGTCCCAGTGCGAGTAAGTATGGGCATGTGTGTAAGTGTGCCCTGAGATGGGACGGCAGCCTGCCCAGAGTTGGTTCCTGCCTTGCACCCTGAGCTGCTGGGATAGGCTTCGACCATCTGCAACCCTGAACTGGAATAAGCAGGTAAATAATTATCTTATTTATTTTTATTCATCTTTTAAAAATGTATGCATAGCTCACATTTATTTCAGTGTTTAATATAAGAAGTGTTTGTGGTCTTTATTTAGAAGTTTTTGTGACCAGAAAACCATCATAGGAACTTAACTCTTGTTTATATCCATTAGCTGTTGGTAAAATTGTTTTTTTAATATGTTGTTTAGCTTAAAGTCACAGTGTCTAAGAACCTATTGACAATGTTAAGTGAAGACTTGCTGTCCCTTCAAGGGGATTAATCTAGTTGAAAGATGAGGATGCTCGAGCAGGGCACTTAGAATAAAGAAAAGATGGTCTTTGATATCATATTGGCTAAGAAAAAAGAGAATGTATTCTGTGCCTTTCAACGACAAGGTTAAGCTCAAAATATATTCTTGCATACTTTAAGTACTGGTCTTTACATCAGAAATGAGGTGGAGATCAAGTTCTCTTGTACTTAACCTGTGACCCAAGCTGCCCTCATCAATCCTTAGCACAGCCTTTCCTTACCCATGCAGTGGCTTCTCAGTGAAATCTTCTAAAAAGTTTTTTACAGTACTGATGCCTATCCTAAAGATTCAGATGTAATCACTGCGGGATGCAGCCCCCACACACATTTGCCTGAGACATTCTTCTTGTGGCCACACTTGAGAACCACTGCTTTAAAGGCATTTATAATTGGTATGTCTTTAGGAAACAGATGTCTTTTTAAAAATATCAGTCTAAAGAAGATACAAAATCCCTATGAAATAACAATGGCAAAAAATGCTAAAGTGAGTATAAAACATTTTAGATTACCTATTGCTTAAGATTATTCATCCTTTTATATGATATCTATTTTCATTAGTCACAGATTCTAAATGGATCTTTTTTAAAAATCAGCAGGTTGATTACAGAGGTGGTCTACAGAAAAAATTAAGAGAAAAAATGAGCAGGCATTATTCAAGTTCCTTCTATGTGAAACATTCATGAAGCTCAGAATTTATTTATTGTTCATTTTGTCTAGGACCTGAAGAATTCAAACCATTGAGAGTGAATGAAGTAGCACATGTAAAAAAAGTACTTTGTAAACTTTAAGCTGCCAAGCAGATGGAAGTTATTATCAATAACCTTCTTCAGCCTTACTCAAGCCAAGGGAATTGTTCCTTGTGTGATTGATGATAAATAATATTAAAATAGCACATCTACACGGTAAAATCTCTGTGAAGATATACTTAGAAAGAACATGTGTATAATGTGAGAAAAGTAACTAGAAAAATTATAGAAACTGGGGAATGTCAAAATAAGTTATTTCAGCAGCTGGGAAAGGAGGAAGCATGCTTTAAAATGCATGCTTTGAACAAATGTACTGGTATTCTTGGGAGCCGGGGTACTCTCTGCGGGAGAGGTGGTGGGTGGAGGGCAGTTACAATGATGGAAAGTGGGGAGGTAAGGAAGAGTTCTCTTGTGTTTGATTGGAATTCGAGGGGCCAGGATGAACCCACAAATTTAAAGAAATGTATATCTCCCAGTTCTATTCACTAAAAGCATCTAGAATCAATGGCATCTCAGTAGTCGTGAGCACACCTAGGGCCCAGAGTTTCGTTTCTGAATACATCCCCCACTGAAAGGAAGCAGGGCCCCTTGGATAAATGGCTTATTCCAGGGCTAGGGCAGGGAAAGTACAAAGTGAGCCGTACACATCTTGTGACAGAAAGCAAACCCTCAAAAGTATAAGGGGCAGTGTCAAAATAACATAGGAGCCAGCTTGAAAGAGCTCCCTCTGGCCAATTACGGGCAATTTTAGCATCAAAATAACAATAAGTTATAAAACATTGGCAGCAAAAAGAGTCCAGATGTTCAGAGATTAAAAAATATATATAAATAAGTAAATAATGGGGAAGATAAACCTCTTTTTTACAGCAAAATGCTAACAAACATAGAAGAAATATTTGTTTTAAAAATCACAAACTTGCAGCCTCTGCAGTAATAACAGATTAAGATGACAGTCTTCAATAGATGCTAAAACTATTAGGTGAAAGTTTGTTGGTGAACAGGATATTTTCGGAGCCTCAAAATATCTCCCCACAGATTACTTGCTGATTGCAAAGGGGGGGAAGTTCCTGTACAGTGGGTTCATCAAAGTGACATCGTGTGCCTCCCGGAGTGAGCTGCTGAGGACACAACAGTACTTACATGGTACTCCTGCCAAAAATGCACAACCTGAATCTAATCATAAGGAAACGATCAAGCAAACTCAATTGGAGGGGCATTCTGTAAAACAGCTGGCCTGTACTCTTCAAAAATGTCAATGTCATGAAAGACATGAGGAACCATTCTAGGGTAAAGGAGACAAAATATACATGACAACAAAATGAAATGAGTGATCTCAGCTGGATTCTGAATGAGGAAAAAAAATCACAAAATTGAATATTAACTGTATATTAGGTAATGGTATTATATTGATCCTGAATTTGATTATCATATTGTGGTTATGTTAGAAAATATCACTGTACTTAAGGGCAAAATAGTAAAGTTTTATGGTCATTATGTCCATTTCTCCCTCTCAAATGATCCAGATGGGGGAGCAGGAAGAAACAGAACCCAAATGTGTCAAAATGCTAACAACTGGTGAATCTGGGTGAAAGTACATGGAAGCTCATTATTCTATTCTTGCAGCTTTTCTTAGAACTTGACGTTTTTCTAAGAAGTGATTTTAAACATTTTTAAATGATATTTTAAAATTTATTATGTTTTGGTAAAATCCAAATAGTAAAACTTTTTTTTCCCCTTAGAACAGGTTCTTCCTCTGTCACCAAGGCTGGAATGCAGTGGCATGATCATAGCTCACTGTCACCTCAAACTCCTGGGCTCAAGTGATCCTCCTGCCTCACCCTCCTGAGTAGCTAGGACTCCAGATGTTCACCACCACACCTGGCTAATTTTATTTTGGGAGGTAGAGACAGGGTCTCACTATGTTGCCCAGGATGGTTTTGAACTCTGTCCTCAAGCTATCCTCCCACCTCAGTCTCCCACTAGTACCTCTTAAAATGTTCTCAGAAAATGTCTACCCCAATAACATTATTGAAATATACTTGATCAGTCATATGAGTAAACTAAATATTAATGAACGATTTAGAACCAGAATTCTAATCTAGCTATGCATGGCTCACAGATTTTTTTTTTTTTTTTTTTGGCCTATAGAATTGGTCCTTACAGTAGGTTAGTAGGGGTGTTGTGTGTGTGTGTGTGTGCATAAGAGTCAAATTAGTTGTTAAGTAAGAAACATAAAAATCATGATTTTCAGCTTCTTTTGAAAAATCAAAAGCTGACAACATTTGGCTTCCCAATGGGCTTATCTGAGTCATAGCCACCCCGCTTTTGACATGTCATGTTTTTTATAGGTCACCAAATTCCCTTCCATTTTGAATGTCTCTGAATGTCTCCCTGACCCTACATGCTTCATTCACTCCAGTTACCTGCCTAGCCCCTAAAAGAATTTGAGTTTGTGAGCTGACTTTTAGATAATAAAGAATAAAGGGGAAAGTAAGACCATCACCTCTGGAAGGGAGCTGAGAAGGAGGTGGGACTGAAAAGGCATCTTCAGTTCACTATGCCTCAGACTGAACTCTTAGTTTCCCCTTCCTGACCCATCCCCACCTTATTGCCAAGCCAGAAACCTAGGAATTTATCCTTGACATCTTTCTCTCTGTCAATACATCTATCAAATCTATTTCTAAATTCTGTAGATTTTACTTCTTAAATATTCTCAAATCTGTCTATTTATCTCTATTTCCAACACAAAACCCATCATCATCACCAGCACTAACAATACCACCATTACTACCTATATCATCACCATCATTACTATTGCCACCATCACTACCTCCATCATCATCACCACCATCACCATCACTACTACTATCTCTACTATCACTACCAGCACCACAGGAACCATCATCATCATTATCACTACTATTAGTTTCAGCACCATCACCACACTATTCCAAGCACCCTGTATTATATTATGTCTAAGAAGGCTTCCTAAGTGGTCCATGTATATTCATTCTGGTCTCTCTTCAATCTGATAATTACACTGAAGGCAGATAAGTTTTTTCAAAATGCAAGTTTTGAAAGTCTGTCTCTTGCTTGAGCATTTTTCAATGGCTCCCACAGCTCTCAAGATAAAAGGAACATTGCTTGAAAAGGCTGCAAGTCTGCTTGGTCTAGACCCCAGCCATCTCTGCAGCCTTATTTCCCACCTTTCCCTACTCCGCTCTTCTATCCCAGCCATCCTGCTAGTCTTTAAGTCCCCAATACTCAGCATGGGCTCTCCTTTTTGAAAAATCTCAGGTGCCTAGAATTGGATTAATCATAATCCTTGATTTATGCCATGCTATTAAATTACCCAATGCATGGTCTTCTCTATTTATGCAATTAAAATAAGACGATGAATATTTCAGAACTCCCCACCCACCCACCCCAGTATCTAGAGCATTACCAATAATTTACATGTCTGTGAACCTCCCATTTCTTCTCTGCTATCCCTCCTCCAAAGGTAACTACCATCCCTGCATTTTGTGTTTATTTTTATTGGCAGTTTTGTTTTGTTTTGTTTTGTTTTAGACAAAGTCTCACTGTCCAGGCTGGAGTGCAGTGGCATGATATCATCTCACTGCAGCCTCCACCTCCTGAATTCAAGTGATTCTCATGCCTCACCCTCCCGAGTAGCTGGGATTATAGGTGTGGTCCACCACATCCGGTATATTTTTTTTTCACCTTTTTTTTATTACGCTTTAAGTTCTAGGGTACATGTGTACAACGTGCAGGTTGGTTACATATGCATACACGTGCCGTGTTGGTGTGCTGCACCCATTAACTCATCATTTACATGAGGTATTTCTCCTAATGCTATCCCTCTGCCATCCCCCCACCCCATGACAGGCTCCCATGTATGATGTTCCCTGCGCTGTGTCCAAGAGTTCTCATTCTTCAGTGCCCACCTATGAGTGAGAACATGCGGTGTTTAGTTTTCTGTCCTTGCAATAGTTTGCTCAGAATGATGGTTTTCAGTTTCATCCATGTTGCTACAAAGGACATGAACTCATCCTTTTTATAACTGCATAGTATTCCATTGTATATATGTGCCATATTTTCTTAATCCAGTCTATCATCAATGGACATTTGGGTTGGTACCAAGTCTGTGATGTTGCGAATAGTGCCACAATGAACATATGTGTGCATGTGCATTAATAGTAGCATGATTTATAATCCTTTGGGTATATACCCAGTAATGGGATGGCTGGGTCAAATGGTATTTCTAGTTCTAGATCCCTGAGGAATTGCGACACTGTCTTCCACAGTGGTTGAACTAGTTTACACTCCCACCAACAGTGTAAAAGCATTCCTATTTCTCCACATCCTCTCCAGCACCTGTTGTTTCCTGACTTTTTAATGATCGCCATTCTAACTGGTATGAGATGGTATCTCATTGTGGTTTTGATTTGCATTTCTCTGATGACTAGTGATGATGAGCATTTTTTTCATGTGTCTGTTGGCAGCATATATATCTTCTTTTGAAAGTGTCTGTTCATATCCTTTGCCCACTTTTTGATGGGATTGTTTGATTTTTTCTTGTAAATTTGTTTAAGTTCTTTGTAGATTCTGGATATTAGCCCTTTGTCTGATGGGTAGATTGCAAAAATTTTCTCCCATTCTGTAGATTGCCTGTTCACTGTGATGGTAGTTTTTTTGCTCTGCAGAAGCTCTTTAGTTTAATTAGATCCCATTTGTCTACTTTGGCTTTTGTTGCCATTGCTTTTGATGTTTTATTCATGAAGGCATTGCCCATGCCTATGTCCTGAATGGTATTGCCTAGGTTTTCTTCTAGAGTTTTTATGGTTTTAGGTCTAACATTTAAGTCTTTAATCCATCTTGAATTAATTTTTGTATAAAGTGTAAGGAAGGGATCCAGTTTCAGCTTTCTACCTATGGCTAGCCAGTTTTCCCAGCACCATTTATTAAATAGGAAATCCTTTCCTTATTGCTTGTTTTTGTCAGGTTTGTCAAAGATCAGATGGTTGTAGATGTGAGGTGTTATTTCTGAGGCCTCTGGTCTGTTCCAGTGGTCTATATCTCTGTTTTGGTACCAGTACCATGCTGTTTTGGTTACTGTAGCCTTGTAGTATAGTTTGAAGTCAGGTAGCGTGATGCCTCCAGCTTTGTTCTTTTTGCTTAGGATTGTCTTGGCAATGCAGGCTCTTTTTTGGTTCCATATGAACTTTAAAGTAGTTTTTTCCAATTATGTGAAGAAAGTCATTGGTAGCCTGATGGGGATGGCACTGAATCTATAAATTACCTGGGCTGTATGGCCATTTTCACAATATTGATTCTTCCTATCCATGAGCATGGAATGCTCTTCCATTTGTTTGTGTCCTCCTTTATTTCATGGAGCAGTGGTTTGTAGTTCTCCTTGAAGAGGTCCTTCACATCCCTTGTAAGTTTTATTCCTAGGTATTTTATTCTCTTTGTAGCAATTGTGAATGGGATTTCACTCATGATTTGGCTCTCTGTTTGTCTGTTATTGGTGTATATGAATGCTTGTGATTTTTGCACATTGATTTTGTATCCTGAGACTTTGCTGAAGTTGCTTATCAGCTTAAGGAGATTTTGGGCTGAGACCATGGGGTTTTCTAAATATACAATCATGTCATCTGCAAACAGGGACAATTTGACTTCTTTTCCTAATTGAATACTCTTTATTTCTTTCTCTTGCCTTATTTCCCTGGCCAGAACTTCCAACACTATGTGGAATAGGAGTGGTGAGAGAGGGCATCCCTGTTTTGTGCCAGTTTTCAAAGGGAATGCTTCCAGTTTTTGCCCATTCAGTATGATACTGGCTGTGGGTTTGTCATAAATAGCTCTTATTATTTTGAGATACGTTCCATCAATACCTACTTTATTGAGAGTTTTTAGCGTGAAGCGCTGTTGAATTTTGTTGAAGGCCCTTGCTGCATCTATGAGATAATCATGTGGTTTTTGTCTTCAGTTCTGTTTATGTGATGGATTACGTTTATTGATTTGTGAATGTTGAACAAGCCTTGCATCCCAGGAATGAAGCCAATTTGATCTTGGTGGATAAGCTTTTTGGTGTGCTGCTGGATTCGGTTTGCCAGTATTTTATTGAGGATTTTCGCAGCAATGTTCATCAGGGATTTGGCCTACAATTCTCTTTTTTTGTTGTTTCTCTGCCAGGCTTTGGTATCAGGATGATGCTGGCCTCTTAAAATGAGTTAAGGAGGATTCCCTCTTTTTCTATTGATTGGAATAGTTTCAGAAGGAATGGTAGCAGCTCCTCTTTGTACCTCTGGGATAATTCAGCTGTGAATCCGTCTGGTCCTGAACTTGTTTTGGCTGGTAGGCTATTAATTATTGCCTCAATTTCAGAGCCTGTTATTGGTCTATTTAGAGATTCAACTTCTTCCTGGTTTAGCCTTGAAAGGGTGTATGTGTCCAGGAATTTATCCATCTCTTCTAGATTTTCTAGTTTATTTGCATAGAGGTGTTTATAGCATTATCTGATGGTAGTTTGTATTTCTGTGGGGTCGGTGGTGATATCCCCTTTATCATTTTTTTATTGTGTCCATTTGATTCTTCTCTCTTTTCTTCTTTATTAGTCTTGCTAATGGTCTATAAATTTTGTTGATCTTTTCAAAAAAAACAGCTCCTGGATTCACTGATTTTTTGAAGGGTTTTATGTGTCTCTATCTCCTTCAGTTCTGCTCTTAGTTATTTCTTGCCTTCTGCTAGTTTTTGAATGTGTTTGCTCTTGCTTCTCTAGTTCTTTTAATTGTGATGTTAGGGTGTCAATTTTAGATCATTCCTGCATTTAGTGCTACACATTTCCCTCTACACACTGCTTTAAATGTGTCCCAGAGATTCTGATACGTTGTGTCTTTGTTCTCATTGGTTTCAAAGAACATCTTTTTTTCTGCCTTTACTTGGTTATTTACCCAGTAATCATCCAGGAGCAGGTTGTTCAGTTTCCATGTAGTTGTGCAGTTTTGAGTGTGTTTCTTAATCCTGAGTTCTAATTTGATTGCACTGTGGTCTGACAGTTTGTTATGATTCCTGTTCTTTTACATTTGCTGAGTAGTGCTTTACTTCCAACTATGTGGTCAATTTTGGAATAAGTGCAATGTGGTGCTGAGAAGAATGTATATTCTGTTGATTTTGGGTGGAGAGTTCTGTAGATGTCTATTAGGTCTGCTTGGTGCAGAACTGAGTTCAAGTCCTGGATATCCTTGTTAACCTTCTGTCTCATTGATCTGTCTAATATTGACAGTGGGGTGCTAAAGTCTCCCATTATTATTGTGTGGGAGTCTAAGTCTCTTTTTAGGTCTCTCAGGACTTGCTTCATGAATCTGGATGCTCCTGTATTGGGTGCATATATATTTAGGATAGTTAGCTCTTCTTGTTGAATTGATCCCTTTACCATTATGTAATGGCCTTCTTTGTCTCTTTTGATCTTTGATGGTTTAAAGTCTGTTTTATCAGAGACTAGGATTGCAAGCCCTGCTTTTTTTTTGTTTTCCATTTGCTTGGTAGATCTTCCTCCATCCCTTTATTTTGAGCCTATGTGTGTCTCTGCACATGAGTTGGGTCTCGTGAATACTGATGGGTCTTGACTCTTTATCCAATTTGCCAGTCTGTGTCTTTCAATTGGGGCATTTAACCCATTTACATTTAAGGTTAATATTGTTATGTGTGAATTTGATCCTGTCATTATGATGTTAGCTGGTTATTTTGTCCATTTGTTGATGCAGTTTCTTCCTAGCATCGATGGTCTTTACAATTTGGCATGTTTTTTGCAGTGGCTGGTACCAGTTGTTCCCTTCCATGTTCAGTGCTTCCTTCAGGAGCTCTTGTCAGGCAGGCCTGGTTGTGACAAAATCTCTCAGCATTTGCTTGTCTGTAAAGGATTTTATTTGTCCCTCACTTATGAAGCTTAGTTTGGCTGGATATGAAATCCTGGTTTGAAAATTATTTTCTTGAAGAATGTTGAATATTGGCCCCCACTCTCTTCTGGCCTGTAGCGTTTCTGCTAAGAGATCCGCTGTTAGTGTGATGGGCTTCCCTTTGTGGGTAACCCAACATTTCTCTCTGGCTGCTCTTAGCATTTTTTCCTTCATTTCAACCTTGGTGAATATGACAATTATGTGTCTTGGGGTTGCTCTTCTCAAGGAGTATCTTTGTGGTGTTCTCTGTATGTCCTGAATTTGAATGTTGGCTTGCCTTTCTAGGTTGGAGAAGTTCTCCTGGTTAATATCCTGAAGAGTGTTTTCCAGCTTGGTTCCATTCTCCCCGTCACTTTCAGGTACACCAATCAAAGGTAGATTTGGTCTTTTCACATAGTCCCGTATTTCTTGGAGGCTTTGTTCATTTATTTTTACTCTCTTTTCTCTAAACTTTTCTTCTCACTTCATTTCATTAATTTGATCCTTAATCACTGATACCCTTTCTTCCACTTGATTGAATCAGCTATTGAAGCTTGTCGATGTGCCACGAAGTTCTCGTGCTATGGTTTTCAGCTCCATCAGGTCATTTAAGGTCTTCTCTACACTGTTTATTCTTATTAGCCATTCGTCTTATCTTTTCTCAGAGTTTTTAGCTTCCTTGCGATGGGTTCAAACATCCTCCTTTAGCTCATAGACCTTTGTTATTACTGACTTTGTGAAGCCTACTTCTGTCTATTCATCAAAGACATTCTCCGTCCTGCTTTGTTCTGTTGCTGGCGAAGAGCTGCAATCCTTTGGAGGAGAAGGTGCGCTCTGGTTTTTAGAATTTTCAGCTTTTCAGCTCTGATTTCTCCCCATTTGTGTAGTTTTATCTACCTTTGGTCTTTGATGATGGTGACCTACAGTTGGGGTTTTGGTGTGGATGTCCTTTTTCTTGATGGTGATGTTATTCCTTTCTGTTTGTCAGTTTTCCTTCTAAAAGCCAGACCCGTCAGCTGCAGGTCTGTTGGAGTTTGCTGGAGATCCACTCCAGACCCCTTTTGCCTGGTTATCACCAGCAGAGGCTGCAGAACAGCAAATATTGCAGAACAGTAAATATTGCTGCCTGATCCTCCCTCTGGAAGCTTCGTCTCAGAGGGGCAGCCGGCTGGATGAGATGTCAGTTGGCCCCTACTGGGAGGTGTCTTCAGGTTAAACTACATGGGGGTCAGGGACCCACTTGAGGGGGCAATCTGTCCATTTTCAGAGCTCAAACACCAAGCTGGGAGAACCACCACTCTCTTCAGAGCTATCAGACAGGGACATTTAAGTCTGCAGAAGTTTCTGCTGCCTTTTGTTCAGCTATGCCCTGCCCCCAGAGGTGGAGTCTACAGAGGCAGGTGGGCCTGCTGAGCTGCAGTGGGCTTCACCCAGTTTGAGCTCCCCTGCTGCTTTGTTTGCCTACTCAAACCTCAGCAATGGCGGACTCCTCTCCCCCAGCCAGGCTTGCCACCTCACAGTTCCATCTCAGACTTGCAGTGAGCAAGGCTCCATGGGTGTGGGACCCACTAAGCCAGGTGCGTGATATAATCTCCTAGTGTGCCATTTGCTAAAACCATTGGAAAAGCACAGTGTTTAGGTGGTAGTGTCCTGATTTTCCTGGTACAGTCTGTCACAGCTTCCCTTGGCTAGGAAAGGGAAATTCCCTGACCCCTTGAGCTTCCCGGGACAGGCAACGCCCTGCCCTGCATTGCTACACCCACTTTCCAACCAGTCCCAATGAGATGAACCACGTACCTCAGTTGGAAATGCAGAAATCACCCATCTTCTGCGTCGATCACACTGGGAGCTGCAGACCCAAGCTGTTCCTGTTTGGCCATCTTGAGATTATGATCCACACCTGGTAAATTTTTGTATTTGTAGTACAGACGCAATTTTGCCATGTTGGTCAGGCTGGTCTCAAACTCCTGAACTCAGGTGATTTGCCTGCCTTGGCCTCCCAAAGTGCTGTTTTATTTTATCACATATATTTATATATGTAAACAACATGTTGTTCCATTTTCCTTGCTTTTAAACTTCATAAGAAGAGTATTATGCTGTGTATAGTCTCTAGAACTTGCTTTTTTCCACCCAATGTTATGTTGTCCATATTCATCCATTTAGCTGTGTATAGCAGGGATTCATTCACTTATGCTACTGTGTAATATTCCATTATGTGAATGCCTTCCTGCCTGCAAAGCTTTCTGTCTTCTTAACCTATTTAACTCCAACTTAACTCTCAGATCTCAGCTTGGGTGTCATTTCTTCAGGAGATATTTTCTGACCTTCATAACTAGGTCAAACTCCCTTATTTATTATAGACCTTCAAAGCATCATGTGTGTCCCCTCTGTGGTCATTACCACCATAGCAGCCTCACATTTGCATGATTGTATGATTGGGACCTATCTCCTCCGCTTGACTGGAAGCTCCTTAAAGGCAGAACCATGTCCATGTTTGATTGCTATTAAATCCTCAGCCTTTAGCACATCATAGGGGCTCAGCAGAAGTTGTCTGAATGAATCATGAAAAGAAGCATTTATCTCTACTATTCAGTACATCTAACTAAACATATTAAGAAATAAGTAACGTGAAACCACTCTCTCTGCATGACTTTCTTATATTTTTAGCATCATCATCATTCTTTCATTTATTCAATCTCAAAAATTTTGATATTAGGTCTGTTTCTGGTCTTTTTGTGACCCTTCACATCTGTTCATTTGCTCACCTTTGTTAATTCTTCTTTGAAAATGGTGCTTGTCTCAATATGCCATCTCAACCCTACATAACTCCTGCACACATAACTCATATTTAGAAGAGCTGCATTTTATGTTTCCTAAACTGTGCATGATAATTTCCCATCACTTTACCTTTATTTATGCTGTGCCCTCTTCTGAAAATGGGCTACATAAAGCCTGGTGTTTTTATTTTAAAGATCATTTCATAGTGATGCTGAGAGCTTAGGATGTTGACTTCTCCTGTAGTCTGAGGATGTGGAGTCATGACCCTTGCCACTTGTTTTCAGTGTCATCTTAGATAAGTTACTTAACTTCTTTCGACCTCAGTATTTTCATCAGTAAAATGGGGTTGGCAATAACATCTGCCCTAGACACCTCACAGGATTGTTTTGAGAACCATATGAGATAAAACAGGTGAAAAGTTCTTTGTCAACAGTAAGAGTAACATAATGTGTCAACTAATACACATTAGTTATACTATGGTAGTTATTATTATGATTCGTATTCTTCCTTGATAATTTCAAACTCTTTCTCCTCCTTTTGCACATAAGTTTGGCAGCAGATTTGGATTCTGAAATATCTTCTCATAAAGAGACTGAGGTCAATGTGAACACATAGTCCAGGATTCAAATAAATCACCAAGAAAAATGCAAGGAAGCGGGAAGTCTGCCAATGACTCAGCAAGCACCATTTTCTGTAAATCACCTGATTTGCTTTGTACTATTTTCTGTAAGTCATTTGATTTGCTTTGGCTCTGAGTGACTTGTTTCAAGTTTCCAAAAATAAAATAAAATAATCACTTCAATCATCATTTTCTCTTACCTTGCTTTAAAAACTAAAAGTTGTACCCCTACAACCTTAGGTATGCTGAATGGCAGCTAACATTTACTGAGAACTTACTGTGTGCTGGATAGTATGTCAAATACTTTCATTTAATCCTCAACAACAGCCTGATGCTGTAGGTACTATTTTTGTCCATAGTTAATTGCTGAGACCACAGAATCACTCAGAAATTAAACAATTTTTCCAGGCCACACAGCTGGTAAGTCCTCAAACTGGGACCTGAACCCACCTGGTATGTCCAAAAAGCCCATAGCTGCACCCAACTCTCTATCCTTGAATGCATAAATGTGAGTTTTCCAAGCTGCAAATACAATCACATTTTTTCTCCTGTATGTTTTACATTTGAGGCTAGCACAGGACCTATTCTCAGGCCGTTTATGTGTTCTTGATGAGTGACAAGTTCCCCTTGAAACCACTTAAAAAGGGTAGAGTACCCCTTAATGTGGTGACTAGAACTCTGAAAAATGTGCTAGGGCATAATGTTTGGACAAACATGAAAGAAATAAAGGTCTAAGTAAATAAAGAACAGTTCATCGTTAAATCAGCATTTGTGACAGACTTTTGGAGCCCACTGAAATTTTTCACTAAGCCCACTTCCCTCAAAACCATCCCTACTTCACCTTCCAGTTGCTCTCGATTCCCCTATGATTCTTCCCTTTCCTGCAAAATATCCACATTTCTACTAATAACCTCCAGGATGCCTTTTCTACTTTCTTTTAACCTTCACTAGCACTGGAACCAGACAAGGTACACTTGGGACTCACTTCCATCTAGAGTTTGAGCCAAAATCAACTCCTTTTTTTAAAGATGCATATCATGTTTTGTTTTATTTTTTCATCTATCAAAGTAATCTTGTTCATGATGTGAAGCTTGAGAAATGAAGGATAAAAAGATACATGAAATCAACCTAAATGTCCATCAATGATAGACTGGATAAAGAAGACGTGGTAAATGTGCACCATGGAATACTATGCTGCCAAAAAAAGAACAAGATCGTATCCTTTGCAGGGGCATGGATGGTGCTGGGAGCCATTATCTTTAGCCAACCAACACAGAAACAGAAAAACAAATATTGCATGTCCTTACTTATAGGTGGCAGCTAAATGATGAGAACACATGCACACATACAGGGAATGACACATCCTGAGACCTACCAGAGGGTGGAAGGTGGGAGGAGGGAGAGGATGAGGAAAAATAACTAATGGGTACCAGGCTTAATGCCTGGGTGACAAAATAATCTGTACAGCAAACCCCCAAGACACAAGTTTACCTACGTAACAAACCTGCACTTGTACCTCTGACCTTAAGATCAAAGTTTTTTTTTTTCTTTTTTTTAAAAAAAAGAATAAAAAGATGCTCTAGGCATAGGGGCTATGTCCCAGTTACCTGTGTCCATGGAGCTTAACAGAGTGCCCAGCACCTGCAGAAGCTCTATAAATGTTTCTGAGGAATGAATTTGTTACAGACTTGTGAGCATTCATTACCAATGTTCTCCATTGCTGCTGCGCTCTCAGGGATCAGGGGATTTCCCACTTGTCAGAAATAATTGCTGGGCACTTTCAGGATACAGAACACTCAAGCAGGTGCAATGAGGGGAGTCTAGGTTCACAGTGGACCTTGGGCACATGTTCATTGAATCCTGTATAAGAGGAGGAGGATCCTGCAAAGCCTACTGTCTAGTTGGGGGCAGACTCCACAGCGCACATCCTAATCCCCAGAATGTGTGAACATATTACTTTATATGGCAAAAGGGATTTTGCAGATGTGACTAAGTCAAGGGTCTTGAGGTAGGTGATTATATTGGATTATCCAGTGGGCCCTGTGTAATCATGGTCCTTACAAGAGGGAAGTGGAAGGAGTTATAGTCAGAGGAGAATGCAATGTGATGATGAAAGCAAAGATTGGATTGCTGCACTTTGAAGATGCAGGAAGGGACCACAAGCCAAGGAATACAGGAGACCACTATAAGTTGAAAAGAGCAAGGAAATGATTCTCCCCTCAAAGCCTCCAGAAGGGACCAGCCCTGCTGATACCTTGACATTAACCCCGTGAAACTTGATTTAAGACTTCTGGCATCCATAATAATGATAATGAATTTGTGTTATTTTACAACACTGTGGTAATTTGCTACAGCAACCATAGGAAACTAACACACCTTCTCTAACACTCAGGTCCATGTTGATCTCTCCTTCTCTGAATTTCCATTGAATTTGAAGATACAACATAGCATTCAAAACTCCACAAAGTCTGTTTCCTCATCCAAGTGTAAGACCCTTAGGGCATGGACTTTCCCTGTGCTTGTTTGGTTTCTCAGTGGGGACAGTGTCTAACTTGGAGCCAGCTAGGTGAAAGGGTTAGCAGGTACTTGTTGGAAGGAAGTAAATACTCAGTTCAAGACTCAGTTATACAACTAAGCATGGTTGTACATACCTGCAGTCCCAGTTACTCAGGAGGCTGAGACAGGAGGAACCCTTGAGCCCAGGAGTTTGAGACCAGCCTGGGCAACACAGCAAGACCACATATCAAAAAAAATTTTTTTAAGGCTCAGTTATATGAAGAGGAGGGAGATATCCTTTGATGTCATAATTATTGCACGTCATTAAAAATAGTCTGTTCACTATCCACAATAGCAAAGACATGGAATCAACCTAAATGCCCATCAATGATAGGCTGGATAAAGAAAATGTGGTCCATATATACCATGGAACACTATACGGCCATGAAAAGGAATAAGATCATGTCCTTTGCTGGGACACGAATGGAGGTGGAGGCCATTATCCTCAGCAAACTAATGCAAGAACAGAAAACCAAACACCACCTGTTCTCACTTATAAGTGGGAGCTGAATTATGAGAACACATGTACACACTGAGGGGAACAACACACAATGGGGCCTGTCGGGGGTTGGCAGGGAGGTAGAGCTTCAGGAAGAACAGCTAGTGGATGCTGGGCTTAATATCTAGGTGATGGGTTGATCTGTGCATCAAACCACCATGGCACACATTTACCTATGTAACAAACCTGCACATCTTGCACATGTGCCCTGGAACTTAAAATAAAAGTTGAAGAAAAAATAGTCTATTGAAGAAATATATATACACCAATGTTCACAGTAGCATCATACACAATAGTGACAAAGGTAGAAACAATCTAAATGTCCATCAGTGGATAAATGGATAAACAAAATGTGGTATATACGTGCAATGGAATATTATTCAGCCTTAAAAAGCAAGGAAATGCTGACACATGCTACAAGATGGACACATCTTGAAGACATTATGCTAAGTGAAATAGCTGAGTCACAAAAAGATACTGTAAGATTCCACTTACATGAAGTATTTTCAGTAGTAAAATTCTTAGAGACAGAAAATGGAGTAGTGGCTACCAGAGGGAGGGAGGAATGGGGGTTATTTTTAATAGGTACAGAGTTCCAGTTTAGGATGATGAAAAATTCTCGAGGGTGGATGGTGGTAATGACAGCACAGCAATGTGAATGTTCTTAATGTCATGGAACTACACACCAAAAAGTAGTTCGAATGGTAAATTTTATGTTATATATATTTTATCACAATAAAAAATGGAATCTACAGCAACAGTAAGGACAAAAAAATAAGAGAGAATTGGAAACATAGGCTGGAAGTACCTGCAAAGGAGAAAGGTTTGGGGCTAGGTTTAGAAGAACAAGTACATAGGGACTGGCACAGGCGTGGAGCATCTTGGCTGTGGGCTCACCTGTCCTCTCATGCCAGCAAGGTTTTCCCTTCTCGCAACCAAAGGATAAAGTTATTCCTTTAGCAACAACAAATACTTATTGAGTTCCCTGTGCTGACCCTGCGGGTACAGCATAGGGCAAGATATACAGCTTAGAGTCGGGGGGGGGGTAGACAGACATGAAACAAATAATCTCACAAATGGAGGTTACAATGTGATCTGTGTTAAGGAGGTCAGATGAAAAAGTGGCACAGGAGCTGAGAGAAAGATTGATTGAGAGTTAATGATGCAGTCGATGTGGAGGTGAGAAGGGAGAGTGTCCAGTGTCCCAGGCAGAGTGAACAGCAGGTTTCAAGGACCTGAACGAAAAGGCCAGAGCAGTGAGACTGAGAAAGCAGAGGGAGGTGGGGGATCCCAGGGAGGTGGGCATGGACAAATGACAGATGTCAGGGTGTAGGGCCTTGTTCTCCTCAGAGCAAAGAGGAGTCATTAGAGTAGGGGAAGAGAGAAGAGATGGGGATGGGATATTGTGATCCAGTCTGAGCTTTGGAAAGAGGTGTCAAGAGAAAGGCGGGAGATCAGTTAGGAGGCTCCTGCAGTAGTCCAGGTGAGGGAGGGTGGAGAGGGCACTAGGGAAGTCCTGGAGCAGAGGAGACTAAACAGATTCAAGTGGGATTTAGGGAGTAAAAGGTGAGGATGAATTGAAATGAATTAGGTAGGAAGCATGAGAGAGAAGGCGGGGTCACCAACAGCTTTCTGCTTTGGGAAGCTGGCCAGAAAGGACCTTCAGACCCACTGCATAAAGGCCAATCAGTATCACCACACTACACAACTCCAGGGGGCGCCACCCACTTTGCAGTCAATGGGACTGGTACTCCTGGAATTTTGCAGAAGCAATAGCCTGTGTGACATGAGCAGTAGCTCAGTAGGCAAGAAGTGTCTCACTGGGCCCAGGCCTAACTTCCTCCTACATGTCACTCCTCGAGGTACATCTGAAGGCTGTGATCAGTGACCAGTGTACCAGAAGCCCAGTGGAATCTAGTTTCTCATGTTGAGCTGTCCAAGTTAATTCCGCTGAAATTGCATCAAGAACCTGGGCTTCCAGAAGAATCTTGGGCAAAAGGAAAGCAGGAAGGCAAAAACCCTCCACATGCACGTGACTCATGTTGAAGTCATGTTCCT
Organism: Piliocolobus tephrosceles; assembly: GCF_002776525.5. Lineage (NCBI taxonomy): Eukaryota > Metazoa > Chordata > Mammalia > Primates > Cercopithecidae > Piliocolobus > Piliocolobus tephrosceles. The sequence goes on along the minus strand of NC_045447.1, from coordinate 78,074,156 downwards.
GGGTTGTTTGCTCTCCCACTCCTCACTGTTATTACGGCTCGCAGAGCCCAGCACATATGGTCTTCTAGTCACATGGCCCACTGATGGGAAAGTCCTGGATGTTGCTATCCCAGGGATCCAGTGCCAGTAAGTCATATTCTGTTAGAATCTACCCCAAGACCCGAGACTGACTAACCCATTGCAGCTTAAGAGGGCAAGAACAAGAGAATTATCTCCACGCCTCTTCTAGGGACTCCAAGGTAGCTTGGCTTATGCTGTGGTCCCTAAAGAAGAGCTTGGTCACAGCTCTACCTGAAGTTCCAGTTGAACAAAACCAGAACCCATTCAACCCACTAACCAGCAGCAGATAGAGGTGTTCATGGCTCAGAGAGTCAGGAAAACAGGAAGCACTGAGTGGAATCCATGGATGCTCAACACCCCATTCTGCTCCCACCTTTTCACCAGGGTGTACAGGTAAAATGTGGCTCTGCCCTAAACCATAATCCCCTGACAGATCAGCCCCTCCATAAAGGGGAAACCTAGCGGAGCCAAGCCCTGGATCCCAAGAAAGATAAAGTTCCTAACTTCTGAACCAAAGCCTGCTTATGTATGTTAAGAAGCAAGGAAGTCCTTCTGAAGCCAGACAGCCTGGCTTGGAATCTTGCTCTGCCTATCTATAGTTTGTGACTTTGGGTGAATTTCTTAAGCTTTCTGTGCCTCAGTTTTCCCCTCTGTAAAACAGGGATGGTCATAATCTCTCTACCATACCAGGTGTTGTGAGGATTGAAAGTATTGTGGCACATGTAGCATTTAGATCAGTGCCTGACACATGGCAAGCATCTAGTAAATGTTCACTGTTACTACTATTAGAACAGAAGTGTGACGTGGCTCCTAGGCCTAAGACAGCAGGTTGACAGGGTGCAGTTCCCTAACTGCTTCTCATAAGCTCCAGTGACCACAGCTCTTGAGGTGAGTGTAAGGGCACCAAACAGCATTTGTTACAAAAGGCTTAGAATGATTAATAAAATTCTCTCAAATCTTGCCTGCTTGCCAGGCTATCATTTTAACACTTAAAGAAACAGCCTAGACCTTTTTCAATCCACTAATATACTGCCAACTTGGGCAGCTGTGTGAGATCAAAAAATTTTCTACCTTTGTGGGCCTCCATTTCCTTGAACCAAAAGCTCTCTGAAGCCCACTCCCGAGATAATATTCTATGAGTCCATGACCCCCAGGCCTGCATGTTGACCAGTTAGGGGAACCCTCGCATGTGTGTGTGCAGTGCCATTTTTTCCCATTCATACTCTCAGATTTTTCTCTGTTAGCTTGTTTCTGATAATTAATGTTTTCATTTTGACGTTAGGGTAATTCTCCAAATTTACAAATATTGACAACTGAATAAAAAAGATACCTCCGAATGGTAAAAAGACCCACAATGGTATTTCAAATGCCTTTCATTTGTCCTAGAACTAGATGGTATCTGGGGGTCTATAATAAAACCACCATAACCCCACCTACCTTACCCTCACTGGAGAAGTCAACAGGTTAGAAAGCATTTACTAACAAGAATGTGCTACACACAGTGCCAAGTACAGCACAACCCCACCCTCTATCTCTACAGGGTTCTATAACAAAGGATTACAGCATTCCAGGATGAGAGAGAACTTTATAATTCATCTAGTCTGCCCACCCACCTGATATGTGAACCTCCTCCAGCATGTCCATGCCAGTAGCATCTAGCCAGTGTTTAAATACCTCTAGCAATGGGGAACTCACAATCTTTATAACATATTAATACTGTCATTTCTTCAAGTGTCGAGGCCTACTTCAGGTGCTGGTAATACAATGGTGAATTAGACTGAAACAGTTCCTGCCCTCAGAACGCTTCTAGTCTAGATGGAGACATAGGTGAATAAATGAATGCAGTGTGATATTATGTTTATTTTAGTATATCAATTAATTTCAATTAATCTTTGTGTTTTTCTCTCCCAAATTTCCTTGAACAGGGCCCGTCCCAAGTCAGCTGGAGGTTTTCACATATCCTTAATGAAAATTAACACTTAATCAGGAATGCAGATACACAGAAATGGCCAAAACTTACTTTTAGGAAATGCGATGTATACTCCCAAAACCCACATCATAAATATGGTTTTGAAAGCCAAATCATTTTTGATTTGTGATGTCTGCATTTTGCCAATAGAAGGAAAGGAAAATCAAGAAGCAGGGCTCCCAAGAGAGCAAGGTGTAGACAAATGGTTCCCAAAATTTGGTGTACATGCAAATCACCTGGAAGGCCTGTTAAAACACAGATTGCTGGTACCCATCCAGAGTTTCTGATTCAGTAGGTCTGGCATAGGCCCTGCGAGTTGGCACTGTTAAAACCTTTCTAGGTATTGCTGATACTATTGGTCCAAGGATCACACTTTGAAAACCATTGGGGTAGTGTTTACGCCTTGATAGTTAATTGAAAAGAGAAAGACCCAGTCAGTCAAAGATCCCAGAGAAATTAAACAACCTCCACTTAGGTGGATGGAGATGAAGGGAAGTGGAGATGAAAGTTGAGATGGAGATGAAGAGAGGTGGAGATGAAGGTTGAGATGGAGATGAAGAGAGGTGGAGATTAAGTCGGAGGCAATACCTGGGAGGGAATGGGAGCCTACTGAGAAGAGGGACTGAACTCAGGGAATAACTTAGAAAAAATGGAATTGATGCTGAGAGACTTTTCAGGATCATCCACCGCCAGCACCAGGGGAGCCAGGAGTGGGTTAAGCTGATGCCTGCAGATCACCTTTGCCGTTCGAGCAAGCACCATGTGTCATCCTGCTGAAGGATCGCGTTAGCTGTGCTTCGCATTGCTGTGTGTGGTTAGGGCCCTTTACTGGCAGCTACATGCATGTCACCATAAGACTGTCCAGGAGCAAAGAGGCCCATCTTGCCCTGAACCATCTGTATTTGTTTCCTAAGGCTGCATAACACATTAGTATAAACTGCATGACTTAAAACAACAGAAATGTATTCTGTTACAGTTCTAGAAGCTGTAAGTCTCAAGTTGTCAGCAGGCCCACACTCCCTCTGAAAGTTCTAGAGATGAATCCTTTGTTCTTCGAGGTTCTAAAGGCCATAGGCATTCCTTGGCGTGTGGCAGCATAATTCTCATCTCTGCCTACATCTTCACAGGGCCTTCTTTTGTGTGTGTGTGTGTCTCTGCATCCTCTCCTTGTCTCATGACAACAATCATTGGTTTTAGGGCACACCTTTATCCACTATGACCTCATCTTAACTAATTCCATCTAGACCCTATTTCCAAATAAGGTCACATTCTAAGGTTCTGGGTACACATGCATTTTGGGGGGACACTATTCAACCCACTGTACCACCCAAGCTACTATCACTGAACTTCCCTTTCTCTCCCATTTCAACAGCTCATGACACTGATTGGTCCCTTGAAACAGAAGTTGCAGTTCTTGACAACCAGAGAAATAATGGAGCTGCAGGGAAATCTGTGGAGTCTGTACTTGAGTGACAGTGGTCAGTGGTAAATTCACCCGATTACACAACGATGATAGAGTGTGATGGGTTATGATGAAGAAATATGGAAGACAGGCACTGGTGAAAGACTTGGGTGTGAGCCAAAGTTTCCCAAAGTTCAGAATGTCTAAGGTGAGACCTGAAAGATGAGCAGGAAATAACCAGATGAACATCTGGGTGGGAAGTGAGAAATTGGGAGTGGTTCAGAGAGAACACATGGACAAAGGCCCAGAAACAAGAGAAAATATGATTTATTACAGGAACAAAAAGAAATTCAAAATGCCCAGGTTGTCGACTGGTGCAAGGGTGGAGTGGAAAGATACTAGGGAGACTAAAGCATGAGCCCTTCCTAGCTCTTCTTCAACATGGGAGTCCTTATTGTACTTAAAGACAGAAACCTGTTACCCCTAAGTCTTCTCTCTTTTAGATTAAAAAGACTTAATTCCTCCAAGGATTTCTCATATCCTTCGGATTCCCATTCCATCACTAACTATTCTGGTTATAGTTCTGCAAATCCACTCCCGCTTATCTAAATCTTTTGAAGTGGAAATCCCAACATAGAAGAAAATGCCCCAATTCAATGCTATAGGATCGACATACTGACCCTAATAGTCAACATTCACTGACAGTGCCTTTCCTTTCCAGATCCAGGTGTAGAACTGGGCTAGGTTTTGGAGGCAAGGGCTGTTAACTGGCCCTCGTTACTCACTATCACCTTCTTCCTCTCAGTGATAGAAGCACCCAAGCTTTATCTGGGCACACAGCTGCTCAGCTGGGGACAAACATCCCTGCCTTCCTTATAGCTGAATGTGGCCATGTGACTAAGTTCTAGTGCACAGAATCTTTTTAACAAAACCACTTACTTTCGTCTTCCTCTCTCCCCTGTCTTGCTGGCTGCAACAGTGACAACTGTAGCAGCCTTGCACCCAGATGGAAGCTCCACATTGAAGACAGCAGAGCAGACCAGCTCACCTGGGGCTCTGGATGCCTTCTTAGGGCAGAGAGCAGTATACTCACTCTAAACTACCAACCTACTTCTGGACTATTAGATGAGATAGAAAGTTCTCTAATCTTTGAACTATTGTAGCTAATACATGGGAGTCAGCCTCACGCGCTCTCTATTTATACAGATTGAATTTGATACAAATGTAGACAGGTGTTCCTCTACCCATCTATTCAGTAAGTATATCAAAATATCTACTGGTTTGTAGACACTATGTATTCTGAACCTTATACATGATAATATCAATATTTCTGGGATGGGCAGTATTATTGTTCTTTGTTTACAATCTTTATTATGGTCACTAACAGGACTGACATTAATCTTGGTTCAATGTTAACGTTTTCAGCTCCCTAATTTTTATAACATTGAGCGCTTACTCTGTGACAGCTGCTTTATCTAAGTCATCTCCTTCAATCTTCAGAACAACCTTATAAGACAGGTATTATTACTCCAATTTTACAAATTAAGAAGCTAAACCTTAGCCAGGTGCTGCACTCTTACAGTCCTAGCTACTCAGAAGGCTGAAGCAGGAGGATCACTTGAGTTTGAGTCCAGCCTGGGCAACACAGTGAGACAAGAGTGAAAAGGGAAGGGAAGGAAAAGTGGAAGGAAAGGAAAGGAAAAAGGGAAGGAAAGGAAAGGAAAATGGGAAGGGGAAGGGGAATGGGAGGGGCAGGGGAAGGGCAAAAGGAAGAGGAAGGGAAGGGGAAGGGAAGGAAAGAAAGAAAAAAGGGAAGGAAGGAAAAAAGGAAGAAAGGAAGGGAGGGAGGGAGGGAAAGAAAGAAAGAAAGAAACTAAGCCTTTTTAAAAAATTGACTTTAATTTGCTTAAGAATAAGCAAATAATCTAATCTTAAAACAGAAGGAGAGATTTCTAGTTTTCTGAGCTGTTAAAAGTAACAGAACAAGATCTTGCTCAATGACCTTTCAACATTGCTCTGGGCTAGTTTCCCAAATTTGATACATGAAACAATAGTTCAGAAAAGGGACCTATTCAATTTGTTTTAACCCAATGTTTCCCTAACATACTTGGCTATGAGACCCCTTTGTCAAATAATGCTATTAGCTTCCCATGGGACTTTGTGAAGGGTGGCTCTAGAAGTAATTGTGAGGCAAGTGATGCCCCCCCCCCACCCCCAACGATTTCATCTGTTTTGATTCCCCATCACTTCCAGGTGTTACACCTGATTGGAAATATCCTCCCAAGAGAAATTATATTATCATAAAGCTCCAAACAATGCTTTAGAAAAAGGTGGAATTGCAGGCAATGCCAAGGAAAACCATTTTGCATTGGGAATTTCTTGGATTCCTTAAATCCTACCTGGAATGGTGCCACCTTGTCTGCTCTGATGACCTCTGCAGGAGAGGACAGGACTAGGTTCCTATTAGGAGGTTAAGTGCTTGGAAACAAAAGTGACCTCTTCATGAGGCAGACAATATACTAGTCTCATAATTCAGAGGACTTGAATTTGAGTATCAAGACAAACAGTTACAGCAAGTGTGACTGAGCAGTGTGATCTCATATAAATTCACCCAAATTTAGGTAACAGGAGTTGATGCTACTACAGGTAAAGAAACTGTCGGGGGACAGTGAAAGACCATCTGATAGTGTGAATTCCAGGCAGGTTCTAAATCTGTTTTCCAATGAGCTTTCTGGATATAACATTCAGTCCTTCTACAAATTACAGAGAGATTATAGAACCTCTCAAAACAAGCAACAGTTAAAACATGGGAGCTCCAGAGTACGTAGGTGGACAGAAAAGGTTGGCTGTCAAGGAGCTGGTGGCTGGAGAGGCAAGGAAGCTGGTCAGTGCCCTCTGTCCCCTCCACCCTTCCTGAAACAATTGTAGCACAAATGCATGTTCATTAATCAGCAAGTTCAAGCTAGGGCACACTTTTCTGGCTCTGTTTGCAGTGCCAGGGATCTTGCTCTAGCGTTGTCATGGGGAAGTTATTGTTGTCCTCCTGGCAACAGGTTACCTAGGGGAACACCAAACAGCCCAACCTGGCCCAATGAGCAATGGGCCTGTTCAGCCACTGTCCCCGTGCTGCTTTGCTTGTCTTCTCCTTATACTCCCTCACTCCCTCAATCCACACTATTGCCCTTATGAGTGACAGCATTCATTCTCACACACAAAGGTGCTACACAAGGCCACTTGCAGAAGGGGGCCTGTCCAGGGCCATTTTGTATTTCTGACCTTCAAAAGCATGGCCAGTCATGGGCAGTCATGCCTGCTCTCTTCAACCCACAACTAAAATAAGAGCAGCTCTCAGAAGAGAAATCATTTCCGCCCTTTTTTTTTGAGTCTCGCTCTGTTGCTCAGGCTGGAGTGCAGTGGCGCGATCTTGGCTCACTGCAAGCTCCGCCTCCCAGGTTCACGCCATTCTCCTGCCTCAGCCTTCGAGTAGCTGGGACTACAGGCACCCGCCACCACGCCCAGCTAATGTTTTGTATTTTTAGTGGAGACGGGGTTTCACCGTGTTAGCCAGGATGGTCTCAATCTCCTGACCTTGTGATCCGCCCGCCTCAGCGTCCCAAAGTGCTGGGATTACAGGCGTGAGCCACCACGCCTGGCCTCATTACCACCTATCTTTACTGAGCATCTTAGTGCCATAATTGAAACAAATTAGAAGCATAAGAAATAACTCTGGTGGCGATCAAAGTCTATAACACAAAGTGAAATGAAGCCCTAAGCCAATTAACCTGTGAAATTGATCAATTAATTGTAGACAGCTAAACCAAACCGTTCAGTTAAAGTAAATCCTCAGTTGCTCATAAACTTGTCAGATATAGCAAACAAAAATATCCGGTATTACTACTCCGTAAACGGCTTCTGCTCTAATCATCTGAAATGTCACTTCTGCTCCACGTGCTCTCCTATGCAGACAAAGCCTTCAAGTGTGAAAAACAGAGAGGCAGAATTCAGTGGTTCTGGTGACTATCCCCCTCACCAGCCCTGGGGATGGTGTTAACCTAGCTTACACCTGGCATCTCACCTGTAGTACCCTAGATAGCCCAGGGTTAAACAAGGGCACTTTCAACATGACTTAGGGTTTTAGTTTAAACCTGAAACATCAGGATCTATTAGACATCCAACCCTTTCAAGAAGCCTCAGAACCCAGTTGACCTCCCATGGGTCCCTTGCCCTACTCTGAATTGCCCCAGGGTCCTTCCTTCATTGAACCAGATTTAAGAGGATACGGTGATTCTTCCCTCATTCCAGCCTTGGTGTTTGCATCCAGTTCCAATAAATTCAATTAGTTAACACAGAGCTATGACAACCTAAGGTAAAAATTTGCTGACTTGGGTAAATTTACTTGGTGACAGGTGATGAAGAAGAAAGGTCAGGGAGCAAGCAGTTAGAAAACCTGAGTTTGGGCCGGGCGCGGTGGCTCACGCCTGTAATCCCAGCACTTTGGGAGGCCAAGGCGGGCGGATCACAAGGTCAGGAGATCGAGACCATCCTGGCTAAGACGGTGAAACCCCCGTCTCTGCTAAAAATACAAAAAATTAGCCGGGCGCGTTGGCAGGCGCCTGTAATCCCCGCTACTCGGGAGGCTGAGACAGGAGAATGGCGTGAACCCGGGAGGCGGAGCTTGCAGTGAGCTGAGATCGCGCCACTGCACTCCAGCCTGGGTGATGAGCAAGACTCCATCTCAAAAAAAAAAAAAAGAAAAAGAAAAAGAAAACCTGAGGTTGGAGATGATGTGCTGTGAGATCTTGAGCAAGTCATTACACCTCTGTGGGCCTCCATTTCCCAATCTGTTTGTTACCTGTAAGCCACATGGCATGATGTTAAAGTAGGGTCACAATAGCAGTAGAAAGCAATAGTTTTCTGGCTCTAGCTCACTGCAAAATCTTCTTCCTGCCCTAATTTTTGGAGTCTCCAAAAAGCATCTCATGTGAATTTGAAATTAGTCCCCTCCATGGCCACATGGGATAGATGGGTTTCCTCTTCTTTAGCTCTGAATACTTTCAGAGATCTCCATGGCTAAGGTATCTGCTGTCCACTAAGCACCTGGTGCTGGCATAACTAGCATTAAAGTTGCTCCACAGGGCCAAAGCCACCAGGCCAGGCCAGGTCACCAATACCCTGGGTGGCAGTTCTGGGCCAGGGACCTGGATTCTTTAGGAACATTGCTACAGTTTCTGGTGCCAGACCCTGAGGGCACTGATATATGTGCCGGGATGTTGATATCAGAGCCCTATGTCTTGGAATCCTCACATGAGCCCTGAAACTGAACATATAATTTTTCCATTTTGTGGAAAAGGAAAGTAAGACACAGGAATATAAAACAACAAAACCAAGACTGCAAGACCAGTAAGCAACAAAACTAGGATTTAGATCCAGATCCACCTAACTCCAAACCTTGCCATTCCACCAAACTATCACTTACGGGAAACGTGGGATATTCACTGCTCCAGAGCTAATGTCCCAAGTCCTGTATAATTTGTATATTAATTCCTTTAGTTGGCAAACTTTTATGATAGTAGAGAGATGTACACACTAATTACACTATAGATTTGCTAAAAAGATCTGTGAAAAGAGGTCTACAAAGTTATCTGTCAATTCTACATGAATACTTGTATAATATGATAAGGAAGACACTAACTCACTAAATTCCAAGAGAAAAATAGGTCAAGTAAATGGACAATTTCCAGGGGACAAAATATAAATGACTAATAAATATTTTAAAAATCTAATATTACTAGTAAGTGTTTTTAAATGCACTAAAATGAGATACTACTTTTAACCCATGAAATTAGAAAAAGAAAATACTCAAAGTTGGTAGTGTCATTGGCTTCTAGAGCACAAACAAATTGATACAACTTTTCCAGAAAGTAATTTGGCAACACATAGAAAGAATCATTAAAAGTGCAAATCATTTAACCCCAAAACTCTCATTGTGGGACTCAGTCCTGAGGAAATAATCAGAAGCTCAGAAAAATACTTTATCTACAAAGACCTTCATCAAAGTGTTAATTATTGTAACAAAGCTGGAAATAACGTAAGAGTCTAACAATCAGAAAATAGTTAATTAAATACAGCAATATGATTAGATATTATGCAGCTATTAAAGTGATATTGTCAAAAAATTAATGACATAGGAAATGTTAATTTGAAAATAAAGATACAAAATTATACGGATAGTATTATCATACTTTTGATTTAAAAGAATTAAGGCAACATTTTGCAATGATTCTGAACATTTCTATGTACTCTACAGTGATGTGTATTTCCTTTATAATAAAAAAATATATCTAACAAACAAAAAGCTTCAGCCTCCTTCAGGTCATTTTTTCTGACATGCTGAGTTGGACAAGGGCCTCAAGCATCACTAAACTAAAAGAACATGCAGGATTCCTTTGTGCCAACATCTGACTCCTTCTACTGTATCATAAGGCCAGACAAAAACTGATTAACATTAATAGTAATGATCATAATAGTAGAAGTAGTAGCAACCAGTTTTGTTTACTCAGTACCAGGCTCCACTATCCACCTTTTAGATATGTTGTATCATTTAATCCTCACAAAACTCTATGAGGCAACTATTACCCCCATTCGAAAGATGAAGAAACTGGGGTTCAAAGAGATGAAAATATTTGCCCCAAACCACACAGCTTATGTGACCAAACAGGAGCTAGGTCCCAGATCTGATTTCCCAGGATGCTTTGCTGTTTCTCTAATGTCTGACTGGTAAGATTGGCAAGAACATTCATTGGCTGTGTGGTTTTTTTTGTTTGTTTGTTTGTTTTTTTAAGTCTTGAAATGCAAACTGTATTTGTCCACAGCATGACTTCTTTTCACAGAAGTCAGGACACCTGATTCTAATCCTATCTCTTCTGACTAGCCAAGTTTCCTTGAACAAGGCATATCCCATTGAGATCTTGCTACTGCTATGTGTTGGCGGTGTTGGACTAGATCAGTTTCCTTTAAGCTTAACTTGTTAAAACACAGCTTTCAGGTCTTTCTGTACACCTACTGAATGAGACTTTCTGGTAATGAAATTATGTATATATATATATATGGATTTCTATTATATACATGTATACACACACACATAATTTTTTAAACAAGCTCCCTGGATTATTCTTACTCAGGATGAGAATTTGTCTCAGGACTGGCATTTGGGAGCCACCATACTAGACAACCTATGAGGTACTGTTCATATCTACCAGTCAATGACTGTGTAGGGCCCCAAACTTGAAGTCAAGATGTGGCTGCCATTGAATTTCAAATAGGTCTGGACAGAATCTCAAGGGCATGTGACTTGTTCACAGGCATTGTTCTGCATGAAGTTTGGGGACAGACCCAAGGAGAAAAAGGAACTGGGGAAAGCAGTGTAAGTATTGGAGACTGGTTCCTGTAGCCAGCCCCATGGGAGAAGGAGCTGCAAGTAGAAAGTAGAGGAACCAAAAAGATGGCCTCATATTACATCACGTAAGGAGCTTGGAAAAAGAACTGTTGCCTGGGTCCCAGCTCCAGAGATCCTTATTTAATTGGTTTGGGGTATGTGCCTGAGCCTTGGGATTTTTTTTAAAGCTCCCCAAGTGATTCTATTTTGAAGCTAAGACTGCGATTCTGCATTAACACACAAGGACACAAAGCCCTCAAAATGAGATGGCTTTATGTGTTACAGACTTACCCTCAAAACTGTGTTGAAAAGTGGCATTTCAAGGACCCTCCTGGTGAGTTCATGAAGCAAAATAATCATGTCCAAAACAATTGAGACTGTCCATACAAAACTTCCTCGATATGTTTGGGAGGATAAACTCAACACCTCAGTCATAGTTTAGTGGCTTGACTTACATATTTGGTGGCATAGATAGAATTCTGTCTCCAGGTGTATGAGTCACATGAAGCCGGTCCTCACTGACTGGATTTGTCTTCTTTACTGAAGTCAATTGATCTGTTGTTTTGTCACTACGTAGCTAGAGCCAGTGGGAGGGTGCCAGTTATTCGGAGAAAATGTATCATTTTGAAGTACCAAAGACAGTCGATGAATTGTGCTCATGAAATACAAGCTTCACTCTACTTTTTAATTTGCTCCTGTTTAAGTTAACTGAGAGTTTCGTCTTTATTTTTAAAGAATGACATTTATATAGACGTTCAAACTGCCAATCTGTTACATAAACAGCCTTGTTTTTTGAAGGGCTGGCGCCGCCTAGAGGCCAAATACGTGCAGAAGTTTGGATTGCTAACCGGAAACAGCCTCTCCAACCTGTTGCTTCCGGTCCTCCTGTGATCCGTCTCTGCCCTTTGCATTTACGTTCAGATAAAGCTAATCAGACTTTTCATTCAGAAAGTTTCCCAAGCAAGGGTGGAGATACCACAGTGGCATTTCAAAGCCAGATAGCAATGCAGTGATGGGATTTGGGACGTTTGGTACAAAAGAAGCTTCTCACTGGGATCAAAACGAGCCCAGAGAACCAGAAACTGTAGGTGTGGGGCTCAGGAAGGTGAATTTTAACAAGCCACTGCAAGTGGTGGCTAGTGGTTATTCTCACCAAAGCCTAGGAGCAGCTGTGGAAAGCCCTTGGGTTGCCCTGAATGGTGGGTTGGGCTCCCTTTTTGTGGAGCAGCACAGCTTTCAGCTGAAGAAGAGTAAGTTGTTCAGGGCAGAGATCAGAGCTCTTCATAAACCCTGAGGCTGACCTCTTTGGCCAAACCGCATCGTACTGGGCACCTCTCATACAGGGGTGTGTCCTGCCAGCCTTCCCTAACCCCCAACTGAAATTGACTGGGCTGAGACTCGAAAGTGCCCACCAGCTAATCTGATCCATTCACTCTTCCTAGCTGATTAGTGCTAATTGGCTAGGTATAATCTCCTGGTTCTCAAACCTTACTGCGTATCAGAATCACCTGGGGGGTTTGTTAAACCACAGATTGCTGGGCTCCACTCCCAGAGTTTTCAATTCAGTAGGTCTGGAGTGGGGCCTGAGAATTTGCATTTCTATAAATTCTCAAAAGATAATGCTGATGCTACTGGTGCAGTTACCACTGGCTCTCAGCATTGTTGGACATTAAAGAGCTTTAAAAATCTTAATGAGCAGGCCACACACCATCCCAATTCAGTCAGAATATCTAGGGGTGGGATCAGGCTATAAGTACTTTTTAAATTATCTCAGTGCTTCCAGCATGCAACCAAGTTTGAGCATTATGGTCTTGAACCGTGGTTGTCAGAACTGTTCATATGAACCTGTACACTTTGCTAGAATGCAGATTCTTGGACTTCCACTCAAAGAGATCTGACTCAATATGGCATCAGTAGGGCCTGGGCATGGGCATTTTTGACAAGCACCTCAGATAATGATGGTATGAATCAAAGTATAGAAACTTTAGTGGCACGTTAGAATCCCATGAGGCTCTTTAAAGACCATTGTCTGCATGCCCAGAGATTCTGTAAGTTTTATAAGCTCCCTGGTTATTTTAATAATTTAATATGCAGCAAAAGTTGAGAGCTGCTGGTTTGTACAAAATTCATATGTTGAAGCCTGATCCTTAATATGAGATATTTGGAGGTGGGAACTTTGGGAGGTCATTAGGGCAGAACCCTCATGAATGGAATTAGTGCCCTTACCAAAGAGGACCTGGAGAAACCTCTTGCCCCTTCTACCATGTGAGGACATAGCAAGAAAGTATCTTGTATGAACCAAAAAATGAGCCCTTTCCAGAAACCGTATCTGCCATCTCCTTGATCTTGGGCTTCCCAGCCTTTAGAACTATGAGAAATAAAATTCTGTTGTTTACAAGCTACTTAGTTTAGGGTATTATTTAATAGTAGCCTAAATGGAGTAAGACAGCATGAAAGATAGCAGATTTGTCCAAATCCAGATGCCATTTAACTTAAAACAGCTCCAGTTCCAAGGAGGAATATTCTGTCATGCTGAGCCCCTGGTGAAAGTAAAGATGTAACCCAAGATAGTTCTGGATGACCCATTTTCTCAAGTGGTATTGCCTCCTCAATGCCCTTTTCTTCCCATTGGATTACTGGATAAATACACAACTTTGAATTCTGTATAGAGCCCTTGGTGAAACCACTTTGCCCTTATTTCCCCTCCAATTTTCAGTACACAGTTCCCCTGAGCTGCAATGGTCTTTGGCTCAGATTGACTAAAGGCAAAATTCTCAAACAGTTGTGGCACTATCAACGCACAGGACACTGCACATTCAGGCCTTGGTGACAGATATCTGGGATGCATCCCAACAGCTGATGAGTCATGTGGGGGGGATCATTAATGCATGCCAGAGTCAAAGTTCAAAAGTAGAAATCTCATTAATGTATATGATGCTCCGAAGTCCGTGGCAGTTTTTGCCAGAAAGAAGAGAGAGAGAGAGAAAGAGAGAGAAAGAAAGAAAGAAAGAAAGAAAGAAAGAAAGAAAGAAAGAAAGAAAGAAAGAAAGAAAGAAAGAAAGAAAGAAAGAAAGAGGAAGGGAGGGAGGAAGGAAGAAAGGAGGGAGGGAGGGAGGGAAAGAAAGGAGGGAGGGAGAGAGAGAAAGCAAGAAAGAGAGAGAGAGAAAGGAAGGAAGGAAGGAAGGAAGGAAGGAAGGAAGGAAGGAAGGAAGAAGGGAGGGAGGGAGGGAAGGAAGGAAAGAAGGAAAGAAGGAAGGAAGGAAGGAAGGAAGGAAGGAAGGAAGGAAGGAAGGAAGGAAGGAAAGAAAGAAAAGTAAAGCAAAGCATGTTTTTGGTGGATACTTTCCTAGAGAGAACTCAAGAGCAAACATTTTCACATTTGATATTGACCAAGACACAAAGACTAGAGAGAAGTCAACATTTAATACCAGCTGACAAGCGGCTTTGCTTCTTGCTCATCAGTGAATTCACCATGTCTTCATGGCTTGGCTTAGCATGAGGTTGATATTCCCCTAGAATCTCTGGATCTATTCCCTTTTTCTACAGACTTCTCCATACTTTTAATATTTTCTTACATGGCCAACTTTTAATTACCACAGGGGAACAGAAGTAATATGTATGTTTTAAATCTCTGAATAATCCAAAACATCTGTACCCAGATAGAAGTTTTGGAATTACAAATCAAATGAGAAAAAAAAAAAAAAAAAAAAAAAAGTCTGTCGTTTTCCTTTATATCCCATGACTGATGTCATCTGACTTTTGAGCTGAATAGAAGTGAGGGGGTGGGAGAAAACTTCAACTTCCCAATTAAAAGGCAACTCAATTCCAGGATGAAACATTCTTTTATTTTGTCTCACCCAGTGTCTTTGGGGTAAATTCCCCATCTTTCAGGATGCATCCTCCATCCCTGTTCTCCTTGCCCAGATGGTTCCTGGGTCTAGGGATAAGCTTCTATGTATATGTGGTGGCAGGACAGCAGGAGTGAGGGAGTGAGGGTGATGGTCCATGTGCTCATCTCCACATCCATGCTATTGACCACCATGGACACTTGAACCTGGAGACCATTGTTGGAACCCGATCCCACCTGATTGTTGTTTGGTTTTGTTGTTGTTGTTGTTAATTTTTTGGAGACAGAGTCTCGCTCTGTCACCTGTCACCCAGGCTGGAGTCCAGTGGCACTATCTCAACTCACTGCAACCTCTGCCTCCTGGGTTCAAGCAATTCTCCCTGCCTTAGCCACCCAAGTAGCTAGGATTACAGGTGCACGTGACCACGCCTGGCTAATTTTTGTATTTTTAGTATAGATGGGGTTTTGCCATGTTGGCCAGGCTGGTCTCGAACTCCTGACCTCAGGTGATCCGCCCATCTCGGCCTCCCAAAGTGCGGGATTATAGGTGTGAGCCACTGTGCCTGGCCCCACCTAATTCTTTTAGAAACTCTGCAAACACCCACAATTGGCATCTGACATCCTTGAGGTAGCCTCTGGGCTGCAGGTCTTTCTTATCTGTAATCCAAATGATTTCTTATCTCTTCTGGTCCATTGGTATCCTTAGAACTTCTGTGTTCCTTTTTGGGGACAGACTTTCCTAGTTGCATTATCTGATCCACAGGCATGTGCAACATTCTATAGGACAAAACAAGACTCCTCTCTATCCATCCACTTCCACTTCTTCAGCCATTTCCAACGTATCTGGCATCACTGGAGCTTAAAGCTCTCCTGGCTTGCACTCACACAAGTGAAAGATAAACTCTATTACCCGGGGATTACACACTTGTAGTTATCTGGCGACATCTGACCCTGTTCAAATCAACCCCCCTTCTTCTCTAGGCTGATGTCCACACAGCTCACTGTGTGCTGGAGAAAAACTCACCATTGTGAAGACTTGCCTCATTTCATATTCAAGGTCACTGACCTCCAGTAGACCCTTAATGCTGCCCTATGTCATTTTTTCTCCCACTCTCCTCCATGACTTATTTCCCTCATTCTCTCCTTTCCTCAGACCCCTTGCACTTTCTCACTTATACCCACTTCCATCCAATTTATTGATAATTTCAAAACCAGTAGAAAAAAAACCACAGTCTTGCACCGGTGCCTTTGCCCAGCTCTGACAACTGTGCCCAGGTACTCTGCCTTCCCTCCTATGAACAAGCAATCAATTCTCCTAAGGAAAATTTCTCCACTTCAGCATTAGATTCCATGGCCAACAAATGGGATCGCCCCTTTTTTTCTCTGTCATTACCTTTTTTTCACATTACCGATTAGATCTCATAACAGTTAAACATACTACATGCTTGTTGGCCACATATATGTCTTCTTTTGAGAAGTATCTGTTCATATCCTTTGCCCATCTTTTAATGGAGATGTTTGTTTTTGCTTGTTAATTTGTTTAAGTTCCTTGTAGATTCTGGATATTAGACCTTTGTTGGATGCATAGTTTGCAAATATTTTCTCCCATTCTGTAGGTTGTCTGTTTAATCTGTTGACAGTTTCTTATGCTGTGCAGAGGCTCTTTAGTTTAATTAGATCCCATTTGTCAATTTTTATTATTGCTGCAATTGCTTTTGGCACCTTTGTCATAAAATCTTTTGGCAAGGCCTATGTCCAGAATGGCATTTCCTAGGTTACTTTCAGGGGTTTTATAGTTTTGGGTTTTACATTTAGGTCTTTAACCCATCTTGAGTTAATTTTTGTCTATGATGAAAAGAAGGGATCCAGGTTCAATCTTCTCCATGTGGCCAGCCAGTTATCCCAGCACCATTTATGGCCTGGTGCTTTCATCCCTTTCCCCATTGCCTGTTTTTATTGACCTTGTCAAAGATTGGGTGACTGTAGGTGTGTGGCTTTATTTCTGGGTTCTTGGTTCTCTATTCTGTTCCATTAGTCTATGTGTCTGTGTGCCACTACCATGCTGTTTGGGTTACTGTGGTCTCGTAGTATAGTTTAAAGTTGGGTAACATAATGTCTCCAGTTTTATACTTTTTGCTTAGAATTGCTGTGGCTATTTGGGCTCTTTTTTGGTTCCATATGAATACTAGAATAGTTTTTCTAATTCTGTGAAGAATGTCATTGTTGGTTTAATAGGAATAGCATTAAATCTCTCAATTGCTTTGGGCAGTATGGCCATTTTAATAATATTGATTCTTCCAATCCATGAGCATGGAATGTTTTTCCATTTGTTTGTGTCATCTCTAATTTCAGCAGTGTTTTGTAATTCTCATTGTAGAGATCTTTTACCTCCCCGGTTAGCTGTATTCATAGGTATTTTATTTTTTGTGTGTAGCTATTGTGAATGAGATTATGTTCTTGATTTGGCTCTCAGCTTGGGCATTGTTGGTTATAGAAATGCTACTAATTTTTGTACACTGGTTTTGTATCCTCAAACTTTGCTGAAGTTGTTTCTCAGATCTAGGAGCTCTTGGGCATATGAAAAAATGTTTAACATTGATAATCATTAGAGAAATGCAAATCAAAACCACAATGAGGCCCAGGTATGGTGGCTCATGCCTATAATCCCAGCACTGTGGGAGGTCAAGGCAGGAGGATTACTTGAGCCTATGAATTTGAGACCAGCCTGGGCAACATAGCAAGAGCTTGTCTCTTCAAAAAATTAAAAAATTAGCCAGGCATAGTGGCACACACCTGTGGTCCCAGCTACTTGAAAGGCTGAGATGGGAAGGTCGGTTGAGCTCAGGAGTTCGAGGCTTCAGTAAGCTCTGATTTTGCCACTGCACTCCAGCATGGGCAACAGAGCTAGCACCTGTCTCAAAAACAAAACAAAACAAAGAGATACCTATTTCACACCAGTCAGAATGGCTATTATGAAAGGTGAAAAAACAACATGCTGGGAGAGTTGTGGATAAAAAAGAACACTTATACACTGCTGGTAGAAATGTAAACTAGTTCAGCCACAGTGGAAAGCAGTTTGGCTATTTCTCAAAGAACTTAAAACTGAACTACCATTCAACCCAGCAATCCCGTTACTTGGTATATACCTAAAGGAATATAAATCATTCTACCATAAAGACACATGCACATGTATGTTTATCACAGCACTAGTCATAATAATAAAGACATGGAATCAGCCTAAATGCCCACCAATGGTGGACTGGATAAAGAAAATGTAGTACATATACACCACGGAATACTATGCAGCCATAAAAGAGAATGAGATCTTGCCCTTTGCAGCAACATGGATGCAGCTGGAGGTCATTATCCTAAGTGAATTAACTCAGGAACAGAAAACCAAATACCACATGTTCTCACTTATAAGTGGGAGCTAAATATTGAGTACACATGGACTCAAAGAAGG
Organism: Piliocolobus tephrosceles; assembly: GCF_002776525.5. Taxonomy (NCBI): domain Eukaryota; kingdom Metazoa; phylum Chordata; class Mammalia; order Primates; family Cercopithecidae; genus Piliocolobus; species Piliocolobus tephrosceles. Next base: position 78,055,980 of record NC_045447.1, on the reverse strand, counting down.
AACCAACAGACACGAGGGGCCTACCTGAGAGTGGAGGGTGGGAGGAGGGTGAGGACTGAAAATCTACCTATTGGGTACTATGCTTATTACCTGCGTAACAAAATAATCTGTACTCCAAACCCCAACAGCATACAATGTACTCATATAACAAACCCTGCACATGTACTCCCTAAACCTAAAATAAGAGTCAGAAAGAAAAATAATAATAATAAACAAACACACAGAATTCCATTTCCTACCTTAACATATATCCTCTTCCATCCCTTTCCATCTACCACTCCACTTCTCTGGTCCCCTTTACAGCAAATCCCCTGATAAAAGTTATATTCACCATTTTTATTTCCTCCAGGGTTTCCTCTCCTCCCTCCCACCTCCACTACCATTTCATTGAAACAGCTCTCTTCAAGGCTACTAATGACCTCCATATTGGTAAATCCAGCAGTCAATAGGATCAGTCCTCATCCTATTTCACGTATCAGCAGCATTTGATAAAGTGTGTTTTCTCCTTGAAATACTCTTTACTTGGCCTCCTGGAAATCCTGGTTTTCTTCTGACTTCATTGTCAAGTCTTCTCTGCCTCCTCCTCTGACCTCTAAGTGTGAAGTAACCCAGAGCTCAGTCCTTAGGCCTCTTCTCTTCTTTTTCATACTCACTCACTCCCTGGGTGTTCTCATCCAGTCTTCTGGCTTTAAATACCATCTATGCTAATAACTCCCAAATTTCATTTTCAGTCTAAACTTTCCAGTGAATTTTAGTTTTAAATATCCAACTGTCTAGTTCACCATTTCACTTGGATGACCAAGAGGCATCTCAAACATGACATATCCACAGCTGAATTTTCTCCTCCTAAAATAGATTCCTAACCACAATCTTCCCCATTGCAGGAAGTAGCACTTCTACTCTTCCAGTTCCTTAGGCCAGAATTCCTTATCTGTTCTCTTCCTCTCAGATTGCCACAGCTCACCCATCAGCGAATCTTATTGGCTCTACCTTCAAAATATATCCAGAATTCACACTTCTCACCATCTTCCCCACTGCACTCCAGTCCAAGTTGTACTTATCTCTCACTTGAATTATGGCATTACTTACCTGGCTGGTCTCCAGCTTCCACACCTTGTGTCTCCTTTCAGTCTATTGTTAATACAACTGTGAAAGTGATTCCTTTAAACTTAAGTTAAATCAGATCACTCCTGTATTCAAAAGTCTCCAGAAGTTTCCCTCTCCGAGTAAAAGTCTAAGTACTGACAAGATCCTACACAATCTGACTCTCATCCTTTCCTGCCACTGGGCCCCTGCATTACTTCTGTGACCTCATTTCCTACCTTTGCCCTTCCTTCATTCTGCTCTTCTCAGAACACACTTAGCCAATTTTCTCACCTACTTCAGGCATTTTTGCTCGGATGCCACCTTCTCAGTCAGGCCTTTTTTAATGACCCTACTTAATCCCCCTCCTCCCTATCCTATCTACCTTATTTTATTTTCTTCATAGCGTTTTCTTTTTTATACCAATTGACATATATTTTCCATATCTGTTTATTTTCTGGCTCTCTCATTAGAACGCAAGTTCATGAGATCATTTTTAGTAGAATGGTAAGTGCTCAATAAATATTTTTAAATGTATCATAATTTTAAATACTCATCAAACCTGCAACTGGGATTTTGGCCTGGGGAGGAAGAAACAGGTTCCAAGTCTCTTACCAATTGCTCTTGTTCCTCTTTCCCCCATCCTTAAAAACTTTAAATGTAGCAGATTGGATACAGGAATTTGTTTTCTTTTCCCTCCAAACTCATTTTCCAAAGTAGAATGTTGATAGGTAATATTTAAAATTTAAAAGCCAAAGATACATGGAATTTTGAAATATATAGGTAACCACAAGAAGATAAAGCAAAAAGAGCTGAAAGTGATTGCTTCTGGGGAGTGAGAATTTGGGGAAGTGGGAGTAAGGCAGGGAATGATACGCCTTTTTTTCTTGTTGCTTTAAGCGTCAGAGCACAATTTGACTGCAAAAGAATATTGCTTTGATAAAAATGAAATTAAATTCAAAAAGAATATTCAATATTCTAAAAGAACAAATAAAATACAGTTAGAGTGGGAGATTCCAATACACTTCTTTCAAATCAGTGAGATCTAGGAGACAAAAAATAAATACAGACACAGAAGAACTGAAATTATGATCAACTCACTTGTTTTAATAGCTAAAGAATTTGACGTCCGTTGAAAGAAAGACATATTGCAAAAATCGATCATGTACTTGCCTGTAAAGGAAACCTCAAGAAAATATGAAAAGTAGAGATTTTACAGGCCTCATTCTCTAATAGGAATCCAATAAGATTAGAAATAAATGATACATAAAGGGAGCTTTGGAAATTTAGAAATTCCTTTCTCTCTTGATGCAGCCTAGCTTTCAACAGCACTTTCTCCCTGGGGATACAATACATAACAAGCTTCATTTGACAGTCAAAGCTGAGCGATGACTTTGGTGTTCTAGCCAGTGACTGCCCTGCCCCTGAAGCATTAAAATTCATTGATTAAAAGGATGAAGAGCCATATGACATCTCGATTTAGGGAGAATAAAAAATACATTAAATAATTTCTAAAGCATTATATCCATTATTCATAAGTGTGGCCATTGCTTTACATCCAGAGCCACAAAATGTCAATCAACTGATAGAAAAGAGCAGAATTGCCAGTCTCAGTTGCACCTTTATGCCCATCCTTGGTCAGCTTCTCTAGAAGGACTAACAAGCAGTGGCAACAAGATTTACTAATGGATGGAATTTCAGGCAATAGCTGTGTCTTAGTCCATTTTGTGTTGCTATAAAGAAATATCTAAGGCTAGGTAATTTATAAGGAAAAGAGGTTTATTTGGCTCACGGTTCTGCAGGCTATACAAGAAGTACGCTGCTGGCATCTGCTTGGCTTCAGGTGAGGGCCTTAGGCTGCTTCCACTTATGTCAGAAGGTAAAGTGGAGCTGGCCTGTGCAGAAATCACATGACAAGAGAAAGCAAGAGAGAGAGGGGAAGTGTCAGTCTCTTTTTAACAACCAGCTTTCATGGGAACTAATAGAGCAAGAACTTACTCACTACCCCTCCTAAGGGAGAGCATTAATCTACTCATGAGGGATCTGCCCCCATGACCTAGACACCTCTCATTAGGCTCCACCTCTAACATATGGGATCACATTTCAACGTGAGGTTTAGGAGGACAAACATCCAAACTATAGCAAGCTGAAAAACTCTTTAACGGATCTGGATCAGGGCTACTCTCAGTGGTGTGCCTGTTAAAATGCATATTCCTGCACCCCCTCCAGATCAATTGAATCAGAAGACCTGGAAGTGGAGCTCAGGAATCTGCATTTTCTGATGAGCTTTAGATGAAGTTTTATATGTGCTGAAGTTTGAGAACTATTGACTCACATAACTCACCAATAATAGTCATATTTCAAATAATCCAGAGCAAACTAAAATTGGGGAAAGAAATAAACCTCACATGGTAGCTTTTTGTTTGTTTTTGGTTTGGTTTTTTTTTTTTTTTTGAGATTTTTGGTGAGGGGCAGGAAGTCTATCGCTTTACAATTTAATTCAGACAAAAATCTTAAGAATAACTACCTGACAGGCTTGAAACACAACTATTTTACTGGGTAATTTTTTTGGCCTTTTGACTGTGGCTCATTAGCCATTCTAGTAAAGGGAACAATAAAGTGGAATTTTAGCTGCATATTTAGGATGTGTGTATTCTTACTCATTTGTTCATTGCCCAGGAGTACCCTCATTAAAAATCCCTTCCCAAATTAGACAAGATATGCCAAAAATCAATTTAAAATGTTCATAAAACTTTTAATTTACAATTCAACTTCTAGAAATACGTTTTCAAATTTCTCAGACAAATGCACAGAGACCTTTGAACAAGTATGTTAATTACAGCATAACTTATAACAGCAAAAATCAGAATCAGTCTAAGTATCTGTGTTAGAATTAGGTCTGTCTGCGTATAAGAGAACATTTAAATAAAATATAAATATATTTCTTTCTCACCTGAAAGAAATTCAGAAATAGGCCATCCATGCTAATATGGTGTCTTCACAATATCATCAAGGACTGGGGTTTCTTTCTTGCCAGTTCAGCATCCTCAGGAAACAGCTTTCTGGGGTTATCTCGTGATCCAAGATGCCTGTCGGAACTCCAGCCATTGCCTCCTCATCCCATGCAGTGGGAAGTTGATAGGAGGCAAAAGCAAAAGAATGTTGCTCTCAACTGAGTCAGCCCCCTTTTTTTTTTCTTTAAATTGCTAATAACTATTCTCCTTACATATCATTGGCCAGAACTTGGTCAATGGCCACACCTAGTCCAAGGAGGCTGGGAGATGTGGCCTTTAACTGGACATAATATAGTCCCATTGAAATAAGGGTTCTCTTGTTATGAAAGAAGGTGAGAATGAAATTTGAGGACTCAACTACCTGACTTTCTCCCAGTGACTCACAATATGGTATTGCTAAACAAATATGATAAATATGCAGTCATTAAAAGTTACGTTTTAGAGGAATCTTATTCAAAAAGGAAAATGCTCATAAGTGAAAAAAAAATGGATTAAAGAGATAAAAGCTCAATATGATTTAACTTTTATTGAACACAAATGTGTATAGAAAATACTGAAATTATAAAATCAAAATTATGTCTGTTGGCTTTGTAGAGTAAAATTATGGATGGTGCTTTATTCTTCTTCATAATTTTTCATATTTTCCACAGGAAACATGTATTACATTTGTATTCAGCAAATATCCAGTAAACATTATTTCTAATTGGAAAAGAAGCCTAAGGAGGAAAACATTCATGAAACTCAATAATAATAAAATAATAAGAGAATGCAACATAAAAATAGGAGAATGCAACACTACTCCTTATCTAAGCTTACTAAACATCAGTTGATCTCTCAACTTTCAACTTAAAATAAGCCTTTGCTATGAGGGCTTCACTGAACACCCCAGTTGATAACAATCTCTCCTTTCCACAAAAGTTTATGATAGGTGGTGTTAGTGGCACTGGTATGCACACTTGCTGAACTGCAGACTAATGTTATTTAAATATTTTATGCAACCATATTTCTCCAAGTAGATTGTATGATCCATAAAGGTCAGGCATTTGACTCTTCTAAATGCTTTATAATAGTAAATATTTCTATATTTACTTACTTAATAATTAACTGGAATTATTTTATTTGTGTCCTGGCACGTACATTGTATACAATATCCTCTCATAGAGTCTAATTGGTGTTGAGGATTTATACTGATGCATAGAAAAAAAGAATGGAAATAGTCACTGCACAGAAAAAAATTCCTGTATGCTAGATGACCAAAAAGGAAAAAAAAATGCCTAACAAAACTTAGTTAACTCAGATTGCATTTACTTAGAGAATGAACTGAAGTACTTACCTTGACCTCTGGAAAAGAGGGTTTTTTAAAGCAAATTACTAGCAAAAATAATATTCCAGGACTTCCAGATAAGATGACAGAGCATCACTCTAAGCACACAGAAATACTGAATAAAAGAGAAAAAAAAATACTTTAAGCAGGGCTTGACAGCAAAAAGAAATGAAGAAGAAACCTAAACTCACAGTGGCAAGAGGAAATGAAGCCATGAAGCCTTCAGGGTGTCCTGAATTGGTCATTAGCCTTCAGTTTATCTGGAAGCCAGTTGAACTAGAAATCGGTGAACCTTCTGTGGGGCCTGTCCTGGCAAGAGTGAGACAATCTGCTGCAGAGGCTGTGGGTGGGCAGCCCAGGCCAGCTGGCTTAGGGAATGTGAAAGAGACTTGGAGCGGCCAAGAGCAGTGGGGCAAAACTGACTTTGACCAAACTGAGAGCGTCAGAATGCAAGTTACACCAGCTCAGAGACAACTGATAGCAGCATAGTGAGAAGGGATCAGGCATAGGAGTTCCATCACCACACAGGTCAAGGAAGACCCAGAGCCATCACAAGGCCCAGTGGAGATGGGAGACTCCCTTCGTCCACCATTGCATGGCCATATTTGCTATACCCATAGGCACCCATTCAATAGCACCTTGGAGAGCAAAGAGGGAATAGGTGGAAACGTGAGGAACTGGGCACGTTTAAATCAAATGACTGAAAATTAACTTAAAGGGACTATTTCAGTTATTGTACTGGGCCATATTTACTGGATTTGACTTAAAATTTATATTTTTTCCTCCCACCTTTATATGGATAGAAACAATTGATACAAATTGAATTAAGTAACAGTAAATTTCTTTAAACTGCATTTTCACCATTCACCTGTGCACAGTGTAAATTTATTATCCTACTGTACTATACCTCTTTGAAATTTTTAAAAACATTTTTATTTTAAAGTCGCTTTCAGAACTGCTTTATTATCTCTGTTTTGGGGTGGGGATAAGGGAGACTGAACTCTTCTTCCAGAATCCAAAATGTTAAATTGGACAAAAGGACCCCACCTTTGGTATTTCTCTCAAATCAAGCAATATCCTCTGTCATTCTGGGCCAAGGAAGAGTTGGGATTGACGTGTCTCTGCTGCCTCTATGTCTCTTCTACCCAAAATGCCTTGGGGGTCAAAAACATCGAGGTATTTTTGTTTTTGTTTTTGTTTTTTTTCTTTTCTTCCTCTTTCTGTCTCCTCAGGACTTTCCCTAGTACCACTAGTACCAGAACCAGTTACGTAATTTTGGGGCCCAGTTCAAAATGAATGAGGGCTCTTTGATCAATAAACCATTTGTGGCTCTTCTAAGCCTGGGACCCTGTGTGACTGTGTAGGTCACACCCCCATGAAGCTTGTCCTATTATATGCAAGGCCTTGAAGTGCTGGGCTCTGGGCTTTACTTCTCTATATAATAACCTATTTTTTCTGATTCTGGCCTCTTTCTTAGACATTAAGTCTGGTTGGGATAGCTTCTCTACACTTACAGGGACCTGGACTTCAAGCTTATTTTTTGTTTTTAGTGCAGAGTCAAACAAAATCCAATCTGATGATAAAAGCTGTTAATGTATTTTTTTCAAAAAATAAATAAAAATAGGTGTTTCTCTGCCTCTTTCTAGAAGCCCCCTAGTCACCACAATGTGATGTGAAGATATTCAGGATAGGAAAATAATACATCTGGAAGTAGTTTAAAAATAGTATCCTTTGTACAAAAGGAAAAGAATCCAAATTCCTGATCTAAGATTATGAGATTTTGAAACAAGAGCAATTACATTTGAAAAATAATTTAGTAGAAATCTAAGAAATGAAATTAAAATTTTCATTTAATTCATTGAAAATTGAATGAATTAAATTTTCATTTAATTCATCATTTCATTTAATTCATTCAAAAATGAAACCCATGAAAATTTGGCCAGGCACAGTGGCTTATGCCTGTAACCCCAACACTTTGGGAGGCTGAGGCTGGCAGATCACAAGGTCAGGAGTTCAAGACCAGCCTGGACAACATGTTGAAACCCTGACTCTACTAAAAATACAAAAATTAGCCAAGTGTGGTGGCGTGCACCTGTAATCCCAGCTACTCAGGAGGCTGAGACAGGAGAATCGCTTGGAACTGGATGGCAGAGTTTGCAGTGAGCTGAGATTGTGCCACTGCACTCCAGCCTGGGCAACAAGAGCAAAACTCTTCAAAAAAAAAAGTAGAAGAAGAGGAAAGAAAATATATCCATTAAAATTAAAAAAAAAAAAAGAAGCAACTGAAAAGATAATAAGTGAATTGAAAACTGAAAAAATAAAAAGCAAACATAGCACAGAGAAATCAAGAAATTAACAGGAACATGACACTAAGAGACATGGAGGTTAGAAAGAGACCGTTCTGGAATTTCTACTAGAAATTCTACTAGAAATTCCAGAACAATAGAATAGAGACAATGGTGAGAATTTCTCAGAACAAAAGAAATCGCACTAAGTCATGAGCAGGATAAATTAAAATTTTCAAACACTGACACATTACAGTGAAACTATAAAATATTAAGAGAAAATTTTAGACGCAAACAGAAAGAGAAGGCAAAATATCTCCAAATGAACAATCACACATCTAGACTGACAACAAACTTCTCCTCAGAAGCAGCAGGTACCAGAAGAGAATGAATTCTATCTTCACAGTCGTCAGGGAGGAAAACTGACACAATAGAATTCTATCCCAAAGTAAGTGATCATTCAAGAGTAAAAATAGCATACATTTTTCTTTTCTTTTCCTTTTTTTTTTTTTTAAGGGTCTTGCTGTGTTGCCCAGGCTGGAGTGCAGTGCCACAATCTCGGCTCGCTGCAACCTCTGCCTCCTGGCCCAAGCGATTCATTCATTTCAGCCTCCTGAATAGCTGAAGGTATACATACTAGCACTACAGGTATGTGCCAGCACACCTGGCTAATTCTTTTAAACGTACGTTTTTTGGTAGAGATGGGGTTTCACCATATTGCCCAGGCTGGTCTCGAACTCCTGACGCCAAGTGATCCGCCCGCCTTGGCCTCCCAAAGCGCTGGGATGACAGGCGTGAATCACCATGCATGACCAGCATATGTTTTGAATACATCCAAAGTCCAAGAGAGTTAGTTAACTAACTCTCACCAAAAAGCTACCACAAGTAAGATTTTAACAAAAAAGAAAAAGCCAGGATGAAAGACGGAATTCAAGAACAATGGTGAGAAAAGGGGGGGAAATCTGGTGAAAATACGTGAATCAGCCAGGCGCGGTAGCTCACCTCAGCACTTTGGGAGGCCGAGGTGGGTGGATCAGGAGGTCAGGAGATCGTGACTATCCTGGCTAACACGGTGAAACCCCATCTGTAATAAAAAATAGAAAAAATTAGCCAGGCGTGGTGGCCCCGGCACCTGTAGTCCCAGGTAGTCGGGAGGCTGAGGCAGGAGAATGGCGTGAACCTGGGAGGGGGAGCTTGCAGTGAGCCAAGATCATGCCACTGCACTCCAGCCTGGGTGACAGAGCAAGACTCCATCTCAAAAAAAAAAAAAAAAAGAAAAGAAAAAAGAAAAGAAAATACATGAACTACTACTAATAAACAACTGAGCAACTGTGGTGGCTCAGGCCTGTAATCCCAGCACTTTGGGAGGCTGAGGCAGGCGTATCACCTGAGTTTGGAAGTTCGAGACCAGCCTGACCAACATGGAGAAACCTCGTCTCTACTGATAATACAAAAATTAGCTGTGTGTGGTGGCGCATGCCTGTAATCCCAGCTACTCGGTAGCCTGAGGCAGGATAATCGCTTGAACCTGGGAGGCAGAGGTTGCGGTAAGCCGAGATTGCACCATTGCACTCCAGCCTGGGCAACCAGAGCGAAACTCCATCTCAGAAAAACGCCACAAAAACGAACAACCAAAAAAAAACAAGGTAGAACTAAAATACTAGACAATAGTTAACATAGGAGCCAGAAGGAGATTGTTTAGAGTAAAATACAAATGTGTTCAATTCCTTGTTTGTTTAGGAGAATATACACAAACTTTAGTATTTATTTTAAAATAATGCAATTAGCCAGGTGTGCTGACACAAGCCTGTTGTGCCAGCTATTGGGGAGGCTGAGGTGGGAGGATTGCTTGAGCCCAGGAGGTAAAGGCTACAGTGAGCTATAATTGCACCACTGCACTCCAGCCTGGGTGACAGGGAGATTCTATCTCAGAAAAATAAAAACGAAAATAATGTGAATTGTGTATAATAACATTTTAATGGTACCTATTGAAGGACCAGAAGTAGAATGTGTAACTTTTAATCTAGAAGAGGAAATAAAGAAGAATTGACAAATTCAATAGAAGATGAGAAGAGCAGTAAAAAGCAAATAAAAACCACCAAACTAAAATGGCATAAGTGAGTCCAAATATGTCAGATACCACAAATAACGCAAACAAATAAGACTCACTAATAGAGATATCCATGGATCAATCAACGTTACATTTTTAAAAAGGAACTTCTAAAATGATATATACAAAAAACTATGTAGGATAACCTGTTCCTTACGTGCATTTAAAACACACACACACACTAGCATATATTGTCCTTGGATACATAACAATGCATGTAAAAAGTATTCAAAAATATTTTAACAATGTACCTAAATTCATAACATTAACTGTCTCTGGGAAGAAGATGAGACAGAATGGGAAACAAAGAGGACTTTAATCTGTAATGTTTTATTTTTTAGTTAAAAAAGACTAAAAACAAAAATAATAAAATATTAATAAGTAGTCAGTACATACGTTATCTTTTTTTTTTATACTTTAAGTTCTAGGGTACATGTGCACAACATGCAGGTTTGTTTCATACTGTTCTGTATTTTTTTATTTTCCAAAATAAAAAGATTAAAAAAAAAAAAAAGAATCAAGGTTTTGGAGGATAGCTGGGCGTGGTGGCTCATGCTTGTAATCCCAGCACTTTGGGAGGCCAAGGTAAGCGGATTGCTTGAGCTCAGGAGTTCCAGACCAGCCTCGGCAACATGGTGAAATCCCATCTCTACAAAAAGTACAAAAATGGCCAGGCGCAGGAGCTCACGCCTGTAATCCCAGAACTTTCGGAGGCCAGGGCAGGCAGAAGGAGTACGAGAACAGCCTGGGCAACATGGTGAAACCACGGCTCTACTAAAAATACAAAAATTAGCCAGGCTTGTTGTTGTGCGCCTGTAGCCCCAGCTACTCAGGAGGCTGAGGCAGGAGAATTACTTGAACCCGGGAGGTGGAGGTTGCAGTGAGCCAAGATCAGGCCACTGCACTCCAGCCTGGGAGACAGAGTGAGACTCTGTCTCAAAACAAACAAACAAACAATTAACTGGGTGTGGTTATAGTCCCAACAATCTGGGAGGCTGAGGAGGGAGGATCACTTGAGCCTGGGAGGTTGAAGCTTCAGTGAACTGTGATCACGCCACTGCACTCAAGCGTGGGCAACAGAGTGTCTCAAACAAACAAACAAAAAAAATTGGAGGGTGAGGAGAAATCTTTTACATATCTCATAAACTATTTAGTGCTTGAGTTCATTACAAAATTTTAGAATATATACTTAAAAACACAAAAATATCTTTCTCTAAGAGTTCTTTATTACTCAGTTTATCACACTAATTGAAAATGAACTTTCCATTTAATTGTTCAGAATTATTGAAATTTTCATGGGCAAAAAGAGATAAAAGTATGTAATTTGGTAATGATGAACATCAAATGATAAGGAAAGATTTCATTTAAAAACAAAAAAAATGTTGTTGTTCCTTGAACTAGGGAGCATAAAATGATACCCAAAGGACTCTCTGTCACTTACTGATGGGCCTTAGATTTTTAAAATTAGTTTCTGAGCCTCTTCAAAGAATCCAATTTTATCTTTAAGCTAGAAAACTGGAGCACAAAGAAGTCATTTTCAGAGAAAATGAATGCACAGTTTTCTTTAAAAAAAAAAAAAAAGGCATACAGGATTCTGAATCTGGAGAAAAATATAAAACTAGTAGTGCTTCTATTTGAGCTGCATTTTGGATCTAAAGAATTTGATGTAACTCCTAGAGGGTTAATAGCTGCTCTTGGTTAAAAAGTAAATAAGCAAGATCAATTTTCTAAAATCTCTTTCTTTTCATGAGGTAAACGTCAGTGTAAGTCCAAGCTATAGTGTTCATGAAGACAGACTCACAACTATGATGGAAAAGGAGATTTTTGTTATTATAGAGAAAGCTTGTCTCAATCCACTCTTTGTCTCCTTTACATAAAAAAAAAATACAGTCATTGTATTAAACTTTGCCAACATCAGTAAAACTCAGGCAACACCCAGTTGTGTTCTCTTTGTGGAGGCTAAGTGATTTTCTCAAAGTCATGCAGGAATATGGCTCAGGAACAAGAGAGCCACCTGAAGTTGGTCTATGACTACTAAAATTACACTGGGCCCTTTGTGTAGGGTCCCTTGGTCATTTATCTCCAAACTAAAATAGTTCACAATTCACCTTGAGTCCTTTTGGCCTGTGAGGGTATGGGGACATAGAAATAGAGAGGACTAAGGCATGGTGGGGCATCCTCTGATTCCCAGGATTGGAGAGCACAGAAGGGAAACCAAACAAACATGCCCTTTAGAGATGGCCGTTTAAGTGAACTCTGTCTTGGGTTAGGCTACTTCTGTAGAGGGAGGTTTCTTCCTTTGGCCACCACCAGCTTTTGTGGGCACAGATCTGGTTAGTGGGGAGATGATCAAGACCAGTGCAGGCCTGAAGGGCTATGTGTGGTCATGGGCAGTTCAGCTGGCCCTTGTGCCTTTGTTCTGCTGGCTCTTGGAAACAATACTTGGATAGAGAGATCAAAATACAGAATTGGTCATAAATAAACTTTCTTGGACGTTGGCCAAAAATGAATCTTCATAGTTAGGTAAACCATGAAGAGAATTTGTGAACTTTAAAAGAAAACCATGTCCTGTGGTGCATGGAAAAAATCCAGTTTTCTACACATTTAACAGGTATAAGTAGCCAGTTGTCAGGCTGAGATATGGGGTCCTCTCACTCCTTCAGGGTTCCAACCGTCAGGGGTTTGTTGGCTCATTGGTTTGGTTAGGAGGTCAGTTAGCTCTCTGGAAAGTTATTTCAGCCTGGGGTGTGGTGGCCACCTCTCAAGACTCAGCCTTGTCTTTGGATTCCTGCGTGAACCATACAATTTAACCCAAATCTCTGTTTCTCTCAGACTCTGAGAAGTTCCCTCTCTTGACATCCCTGTGTCGTTAAAGGCTAAAACTTGAGGCAAAGTGAGCAGACTCCTGTGTCCTACCAGCCAGGCAAAACCACAGGCTGGGTACAGATGTTTGTAGCCCAGCAACCCCTCAAACACTCCACTCTCTTTTTTGTGCATGAAATTGCTTGCTATATGATCTGATTTTGTGAAGTCTCAGTCTTCTGATTTCAGGCAGCTTTCTTTAAACCATGAGAAGGAGGTGCGGGAGTTAACCAGCAGCAAAACTAATCAAGTCCATTGAGTATCAGGATTCCAAAGTTCAGGGCCACGGATTGTCTCTGGACTCAGTCCAGCCAAGAAATGAGTAAGGCATTTCCAGAACTGCCTCTGGGCAGTGGCATGTGTACTTGTGTGTTGCCAACAAAACTAAGGACTGCACTCTGATCCCTTACTGAAGGGTATCTCTCAGCGAGTCCAAAGTCAAGAAGTTACCCAAAAGGGCCGTAATCTTGAGTAAGCTAAAGTCTAAGATGATCTGGAGATAGAGCCAGATCCCTCCCCTAAACCACACAGCAGAATAGTCCTCCATCGTTTTTCTGGGGGCCTGCTTATCCGCTGCACAAAGATGTATGTTCTGAATTATATGTGTTGAACTTAATTTGGTGCCTGTAGCTGTTGATTTGCTTTTGTTTCCCACAGTCTCCTCTGAACAACTGCAGGAAATCTGTCACCCAGGCTGGAGTGCAGTGGCGCAATTTCGGCTCACTGCACGCTCAGTCTCCCGGGTTCATACCATTCTCCTGCCTCAGCCTCCCCAGTAGCTGGGACTACAGGTGCACACTGCCACATCCGGCTAATTTTTTTGTATTTTTAGTAGAGATGGGGTTTCACCGTGTTAGCGAGGATGGTCTTGATCTCCTGACCTGGTGATCCACTCGCCTCAGCCTCCCAAAGAGTTGGGATTACAGGCATGAGCCACCGCGCCCGGCCAACTGCAGGAAAACTCTTAAATAGCCAAGAGGGCTTTTAAGAAAAGAGTGTTATGCTAAACTTGCAAATCAGACAATGGCAAGCGAAGGCACATGGAATTAAGACTCCCCATCTGAAACTGAGTACTTTCTCCAGCCAAACTTCCCGAGACCTTTTTGTGTGTTTGAATGAGATTTAGCTCGCACTCTTTAAACAGGACACCTCTCTTCACGCAATACGGAGGCGGGTATAAGCACCCTGTTAGCAGTCATGGGGTCCCTAACCAGAGTCACCTGCTTGAGTGAGTGGGTGATTATTTCTTTGCTTTTGCTGTGTTTAACCAAGAATTATACACTACATCCCAGGATCTCACGTTCTATAGACTATATTCCCTGTAATAACTGTTTACTCTCCAGAATCCATGTCACCCATCTTATTCAAGTCAAAACCTCAGTTCACAAGATTGTCCCAGGCACAGTAAAGCACAGTCACATGCACATGGAACAGTGCACTATTCAAGGGGCTTTCTCAGGTCTCTCACTGTGGTCCTGGGATCAGGAGAGTAACCGCACTGGCAGCACTGGAGTGATGCATAAGTGTCCCTGAGCTCCTTGATCAGATGACACTCTCCCTCTAGGAAGATATGCTACCTCAAATTCCACTTTCAAACAGTTATTCCTTTGGGACAAGCTAGTGTCACCTTTAAGGGTTCCCTGAGTAGCTGGGCAAGGTGGTTCACACCTGTAATCCCAACACTTTGGGAGGCCAACGTGGGCGCATCACGAGGTCAGGAGATCGAGACCATCCTGGCTAACACAGTGAAACCCCATCTCTACTAAAAATACCAAAAATTAGCCAGGCGTGGTGGCACGTGTCTGTAGTCCCAGCTACTCGGGAGGCTGAAGTAGGAGAATCGCTTGAACCCTGGAAGCTTGAACTCAGGAGGCGGAGGTTACAGTGAACTGAGATCGTACCACTGCACTCCAGCCTGGGCAACAGAGCGAGACTCCGTTTTGAAAAAGAAAGGAAAGAAAGAAAGGAAAGGAAAGGAAAGGAAAGGAAAGAAAAGAAAAGAAAAGAAAAGAAAAGAAAAGAAAAGAAAAGAAAAAAGAAAGAAAGAAAGAAAGAAAGAAAGAAAGAAAGAAAGAAAGAAA